>NW_018164679.1:985342-998879 GCF_001263595.1 Phalaenopsis equestris
AGGTCTACTATGGAAGCTATACATTTATTGAGAGGTTTGATGGAGAAGTTCAGAGATAATAAGGAGAATCTACATTTGATTTTTATTGATTTAGAAAAAGCTTACGATAAGGTTTCAAGAGATATCCTTTGGAGAGTTCTCGAGAAGAAATGTGTTGATTTGACTTATATTCAAGTCATTAAAGATATGTATACTAAGAGTTGTTACTTGTGTTCTGATAGGAGGAGGATTGACCAAGTATTTTCCTCTTTCAGTTGGATTACATTAGGGATCGGCTTTAAGCCCATATCTCTTTGCTTTAGTTTTGGATGCTCTTACTGGACATTTGCAAGAGGATGTAACTTGGTGGATGTTTTTCGTTGATGATATCTTTCTTGTGGATAAGACTAGAGAAAGAGTTAGGAAAAACTTGAAATATGGAGATCTACATTAGAGCCTAACGGCCTTCGTTTGAGTAGATTTAAAACTACATATATGGATTGTAGTTTCACTAATAGTAGATCTAGTGGTAGAGTTGTATCAATGAGTGATCAAATCATTAAAAGGTGTGAACGTTTTAGATACTTGGGGTCTATTGTTGAAAGTGATGGTGCTATAGATGGAAATGTTATTAGTAGAATTCAAGTTGGAGGGTTGAGGTGGAGGTATGCTTTGGACATATTGTGTGATAGAAATGTATTGCTTAGACTTAAAGGAAAATTTGATAAGATGGTGGTGAGACCTGCAATGCTCTATGGCGCTGAATGTTGGCCTTTAAAAGAGAAGCATAATAATAAGTTAAGTGTTGCCGAGATGAGAATGATTAGGTGGATGAGTGGCTTTACACTTAGAGACAATGCGGAATGAATATATTCGTGATAGGGTTGGTGTAGCTCCTGTGACAGAACAAATTAGAGATAGTCGTCTTAGATGGTTTGGTCATATTAAACGTCGACCATTAGATGATCCGATTAGGAGAGTAGATGTTTTAAATTCGACTAGTGCTAAGAAAGGCAGAGGTAGACCTAGGAAGACTTAGGCTTATTGTATTAAAAATGATCATTTACTAGAACTAAATGAAAATATAACACTAAATAGGACGCAATTGAGAAAAAGGATTCATGTAGCCGACCCCACGTAGTGGGATTAAGGCTTTGTTGTTGTTGTTGTAAATAAATATCATAAATTTCTTCGTCTGAATAATTGACACTACCATCAAGTGATATCATCTTTAGTGATGAAGTAGTACTTGTAATATCGTATTTGGTTATTTAAACCATCGAATATATGAGATATGTTCGGTTTCATTTTTCAAAATCAAAATATTCTTTTTAAAATAAAAATTATGTATATAAATTAAATTATTTTCATTTTCAATAAAAATTTAACGGATCATCGTGATGCTCATTGGCTTGTCAAACGCACTTAACATTTTTATGAGGTTAATGAACCAAGTATTATGGCCCCACATTGAGAATTTTGTGGTAGTCTACATCGATGACATTTCGGTATACAACATATCTGAGGAGGAGCACTTATTGCACCTGCGAGCAATTTGAGGTAATGTGAGCAGAGCAACTTTATGCCAATCCAAAGAAGTGTCATTTCATGCCAAATAGGGTATGTTTTTTGGGATATATCATAATAAGTGTAAGCATTCAGATGGATGCTACAAACATCAAAGCCATTATAAGTTGGACCGCACCACAATCATGCACCGAGTTGAGGCAGTTTCTAGGGCTAGCGTTGTTCTATCGAAGATTCATTAGGAGCTTCAGCACCATCATCGCCCCACTAATTGAGTTTTTAAAATGGAGGGATATCACAAGGACAACAGCTTAGATCACCTTCGACACCTTAAAGGAGAAAGTGACTCAAGCGCCCGCGCTAGCTCAAATCAACTTCGACATCCATTTTTGATGCAACATATATGGGACATTCTTTCGAAGTGACATGGGACCGTATTGGGATCGTATGTGGCCTACCGTGAATTGAGGAGGCCTTAAGACCTTTAAGCGAACGCTTTGGGCACCATAATTCAGTTCTGCACCATCATGACTATGCTCTGAGGTATCATTGCCAAGTCGGCATCACCATAAGTGTTCCCTCTACTGACATTCGTTTCTGCACCACGGGGCTTTATCTTGCCGATATAGATGTTCTCGTGACGTAGACCGTCGACGAAGTTGCCTCGCACTGTGTTCGTGCCTTAAGCCTGAGGTCCGACAGACTGATTTTGTGCTGGAACTATTTTTATTTGGTGACATGTATGTGGAGCGCCTTCACGGAGTTCAAGGACACATTTATGACCTCCATGGATGTCTGAGGGTCTTGTAATGCTCATATTTGGCCTTCTCAAGATCCCACGAGGCCCAAAACCCTTTTGACGAACTTTTCCGGAAGCCCGATTAATGTGGAGACCGCCTGACCATGCATAAATTAGGCGTGGCCACGCCTAAACAATGGCGTGAACACACCCAAAATGGGTGTAACCACGCCTAAATCTCTGAGAGATGCCAAGACCCTCGACTGGTGTGACCATAACAGAAGGTAATGTGACCACGCCGGGTATACAGAGTGCCCGGCATAATTACGTCGGGTATCAGTTGTGACCACGTCGACCTCCCGTCCGCGATGCTTGCTACAGTTGCATGACCATGCACGAGTTCGGCGTGGCCATGCTAGTTAGAACTATTTCGCGATTTATGCCCTCCGATCCCCGGATTTTTGCCGACGATGCCACCAAGACCACAAGGTAATGCTCTTTATCTAGTTCTTCGGCGAAGAAAAGTATGTGCGGGTACCTGAGCTCATTCCTAATGAGGTTAGGGGTCAAGTCTTGCTCAGCGAGCTGCGGATATCTTCTCTTGGGGAGGCTGAAGCAAAGGATCCCTGGCCATTTGCACTGAGTTGAGCAGAGGAGAGCAAGAGAGAGAGGGAGAGCATCTAGGGAGCATTCAAAAAGATTTTAAGGGTGTTTTTTCATCTTCCCCGAGGAAAAGCCAAGGGAGCTAGTTTTCTTCCAATTTCTCCCTTCTTCATGTATTCCATTATCTTCGTCGGCTGCTTCTTCCTTTCTGACGACTCTTCATGAGCTGAGCCTAAGAGAGCTTCATCCAAGCATGGAGAAGGAAAACTCTGGCGATCTCGTTGTCTTCTCCGGTAAGGAGAGCTTCCTCACAACTTCGAAGAAAAAATCGATCGGTGTCATCATCTTCTTTGGCAAGGAGAGCTTCTTCACCACTTGGGAGGAGAAGGGTGACTTCGTCATCTTCATCGCAAAGGAGCGTGGACTAGCCCAGAGAACGCGACACCAACCACCATGTCAATGAGATATCTTGAACTTGTGATTTTTTTATCCTTAGAGCCCCTAGATCTAGATGTTAAAGAATTTAGGATAAGATTTTTTTGTGCTTGGAAGAAAACTCATAGGATTAGGTGTTTTGCATTCTCCCTACGAATCCAAAAAGCAAAACCTACCCTTGTATTTCTTGCCCAAATATCTGAAAGTTCGAGTTGTACTAATCCAATCGTTTCCTCGATGATTTCGTCCGGATGGATGTTCGAAATCCACCGACCAAGGCATTCCTTCAACCATCATCTTCTTTGTCACGGAATATCCTCCTTGCGAGGGATTTCACAACTAGTGTCACGCAAACGGAGGTGGGTGTCATGTTGCCTCACGCAATATGGCATTAGTACACCTCTCCATCGCAAACCTTAGGTCTCCTATGAGTTTGCTAGGACGAGAATTACCATTGTCGGAGCTCATCGAGTTTCATATTGCATGTATTTGCATTTTCATTTTGTGCACCACATGAATTTCAAATATGTGCACTAAAAACATCCGTTTTTTGCACGTGTTGTTTGAACGCCTCCATTGGCTTGATCGGCACTTTCTCTCCGTCGACTCATTCGATTAGCCGGCACCTGCCCGATTGGCCTAATCGCAACTTTTGGTCCAATCGACCTATCGACCGTCATCGACCTTCAGCTCGATCGCCAAGTCGGCATCACCATAAGTGTTCCCTCTACTGAATTATCATTCATTTACTATCAACCTTCAGCTCGATCGACCACTCTCTGTCGATTTGCCACCCTGGCCTGATTGATCGTTCCTTGTCGATCAACTGCCCGCGATGATTCGATCGACCACTTTCAATCCATTCGACCAATTGGCCGCTACCGATCTGATCGGCTCGATCAACCACTCTTCGTCAATCAGTCGCTTCGGCCCAATCGAACACTCCTCGTCGATTGACCGCCCATACTAGTTCGATCGACGACTTTCGATCCATTTGACCGATCGACTGCCAAAGGCCCGATCGACTCAACTAACCACTCATCGATCGGCTACCCCAACCCGATCGATTGTTCCTCGTCGATCGACCACCCACGCTGGTTCAATCTACCACTTTCAGTCCATTCGATCGATTGGCTTCCACTGGCCCGATCGATCATTCCTCGTTGATCGATCGCCCAAACCAATTCGATTGACCACTTTTGTCGGCTCGACCGATCGGTCGCCACCAGACTGATTGGCTCGACAGACCATTCTCTATCAATCGACTGTAACCGGTCGAATAGTATCGATGGACCAACCTTCGTCGATTGGTCGCACACTCCAACCTGATCGACCCTTTCGGTCAATTCGATTGATCGACCACCATCGGTCAGATTGGTCGGTTGATCATTTCATTACTTCTGGATCAAATGTATTTACTGTTACAATTATAGTACTGCATACTCATGATTTATGATTCTATTAAAATTTGTTCTTATTTTAAGAAAGATATGTGTGCACAATATTATTTAAATTATCATAAATATTGAATAATTTTTAAGTATATTGTCAGCTACGTAAATAAAAATGAAATATATTTGTAGTAAATGATAATTTTCATAGAATGCTTGAATGTGCATGACTGACTATGATAAAGTCATTCTTTTGTGGTATTAGCGAAGGGACACTTAGGTATTTGTGCATGTAATTGAAAACAAATATTGATATTAAAATACTTTAAATGGTATGACTTTTTGACGACACTCCTGTGACAACCGTTAAGATATAAAATGATATTAGTATGATATTGATATAATCAGATTCATTGATGACAATTTAAATGTTAATAATAATTATTAAAAGCTTAATTGATATGTAATTTGATTTATTTTTTTCTTGTATTATTGTAGTTTAGGACTATAAATATTCACTGACTTGTTTGGCTCACTTTTATTTTTAAACTAAATATTCAGTTTAATTTAATTGATTAAAAGATAAGTGATATAAAGGATAATATTTATAGAAGACACGGGCAAATAGTAACAAAGCAAATTTCGCTCTAGAAATTGTCGAGCGACTTACCTATTGAGTCGAGTGGCTTGACTGTTGTGATAGAAGATGAGAGGAGGAGCTTCTGTGCATGTAGAAGAGAGTAGGCTTGCGTGCAAAGGAGGAAAAGAGTAGCAGCTATGATGTCGGATTGTGCGAAGGTAGGAGTGTGCGAGTGTAGATGAAGAAGAATTTGTGTGAGAAGAACGTAAGGAAGAAGAAGATGTTGCTGCTTTCGTGCAAGGAAGTCGAGTCGACTATCGCACGCAGAGAAGAGGGGTTCACATTTGGGGCTTAGGGCTCGGTCAATTTTATGGGTGAGTAACATTATATAAATTTTTTAATAAAAATTTTATAATTGGAAATATATATATATATATATATATATAATTAGGATTACATAAAATTAAATGATAGAATTTAATACTTAAATAAAATAAAGTTGATAGCTTATTAAAATAATAATTTAATCAAATTTTATACGATTGTCAGACTTTCAATTCTTTTCTACCTAATGCATTTTTTGTTACATTATGGTACTACACACCCATGATTAATGTTTCTATTGAATTTTGTTCATATTGTAGTTACGATATATGTGCATGACATTAATTAAATTATTATTAATATTGAATAATTTATAAGTATATTATTTGATATGTAAATGTGAATGACATATTTTTAGTAAATGTGATTTTCATAGAAATGTTTGTATGTGCATGACTGACTATGATAGGGTCGCCCCTTTATGGTACTAGCAGAAAGGATAAGGTACATGTGCACGTAACTGAAAATAAATATTAATAGAAAAGTACCTTAAGTGTTACAATTTTTATGTGGTACTTCTGTGACGGTTGTACACATTCTGATATTGATACATTATTGATATAAAAAAATTCATCGAGTAACATCTCAAATATTCATATTGATTTATTAAAAACTTAACTTATATGCTTTTTGCTTTCTTTTCCTTTGTATCACTGTAGTTTAGGAGTATGACTATTCACTGCTTATTTAACTTACTGTTATTTAAACTAATTTTTCAAGTTGATTTAATTGATCAAAAAATAAACGATAGAAGGGATAATGTTTATGAAGACATGGACATCCACTAACGAGGAAAATTGAAATATGTTACTTTAATTTAATTAGTGGTTCTTTGATGTGTGAAATTGTAAATGAATATAAAAAACTTAGTTCTCACTGTCCGACCGTCTGTGAACCCCTTGATTTTTTAACCCCCGGGTCATGTCATGTGAAAAGTGGTATCAGAGTCAATTTATGATTAATTAATGAAATATTGATGAAAAAGTCAAAATGATAATTATAAAAAATTTTAATACTAATAAAAATTAAAAACTTGAGTTAACTCAAATTCATAATTATATTCATTCAGGCATATTGATACACCCAAGATTGTAGAAGAAGTGAGTCTGATAGAAAAGTTTGGATAGCTAACATTGACCTGCTTACTAAGAAATTGCCTGTATCTTGTTTTAAATTTCGAGGATGAAAATTTTCTAAGTAGGGAAGGTTGTAACGTCTCATTTTTATTACATGGGGTAGAGGAATCGAAAAAGCAAAGAGAGGAAACGAAAAGCTATACATGAAAGAAGAGGAAGCGAAGAATCAGAAAATTGAAGAGAGAGGGAAGCGAGAAATGTCAAGGCGCCTTAAGGTAAGACAACAAGCTGAAAACCTGACAGGAACCCTTCTCTTTAAAATTTTTAATAAGAATTTTCAGCTTGCTATCTTACCTTAATTAAATTTTTAATAAGAATTTTATATTTGTTTGTGGTGTTGTCTTATAATTATCTGATTGATTCTTTCATCAAAATTTCATCAATTAATTCTAAACATTGGCTCTGATACTCCTATTATTATGATCTGACCCGAGGGTTGCAACGGGAACAGACGACTGTGAAAATTAAGTTTTATATACTCATTTAAAATTTAATAGATGAAAAAATCATTAATTAAATTAAATCAATATAATTAAATTTATCACGTTACTGGTTGTTTGTGTATTTTATAAACATTATCCATTCTATTGCTTATATTTTAATAATTTAAACTAACATGAAAAGTTAGTTTAAAAATAACAGTGAGCTAAACAAGCTAGTGCATACTCATACTCTTAAACTACAGTAATACAAGGAAAAAAAGAAAACAAAATGCATGTCTGTCTGTCAAGCTTTTAATAAATCAATATTAACATTTGAGAATCTATTTAAAGAATCATACTAGATCAATAGCATATCAATATCATACTATATATGTGCAACCGTTACAAGAGCATAGTCTAAAAATTATATCACTTAAGGTGTTTCAATATCATTATCCTTTTTCAATTACGTGTACGGGTACCTTAGCATTCCCCCGCTAGTATCATAACGGAGTGATTCTATTATATTCAGTCATGCAAATACAAGCATTCTATGAAAATCATTATTTACTAAAAATATATTTCATTCATTTGCGTAACAGACAATATACTTATAAATCATTCAATATTTATAATAACTTAAATAATGTTGTGCATACATATCATTCCTAAAATATGAAAATTAAATAGAACTATAAATCATGTGTATGTAGTACTGCAATAGTAACAGTAAATGCATTTGGTCAGAAATAAACAAAATATTATCATATAGTATAACAACATGAGTACTCACATCAATATCGATTAATTTGTCTTTATGTCGATTCTTCTAAAAATTGAAAATCTAAAATAATATAAATTAGCTTAATTTATTATTTTAATAAACTATTAACCTTTTATTATTTAAATATTAAATTTTATTATTTGATTTTACGTAACCCTATATATATATATATATAAATATTATTATAACAACCATAATATTAAATATTATGCATATATATATATATATATATATTATTCTAAGTACAAAATTTTTATTAAAAATTTTAATTGAAGTTACTCAACCTTAATAATCGGTCAAGCCTTAAGCCCACAGCGCGAACCCTTTTTTCTTTGCATGCAATACTGGGCTTCATCTCCTCCCTTCCGCGACAGCACTGCATAGAGCCACTCCTTCCTCCTTCGGCATTTTCTTCCTCCCTCACGCTTCATCGCCCTCACGGCTTCTTCATCTGCACTCACACACTCCTTTCGCGTGATCTGACGTCGCAGTCGTTACTCTTCTCCTACGTTGCACGCAAGCATGTCTCTACAAGCACGGAAGCTCCTCCCTCTCGTATTCCATCACCGCATACGAACCACTCGGGTCAATAGATAAGTTGATCGACAATTTTTAGAGTGAATTCCACCTCATTGGCTTCCCAACAATTTATAGAGTGAATTTCACCTCCTTGGCTTCACGACACTTCTCGCTTCCTCTCCTTCGATTTCCTGACTCTTGGCTTCTTCTTCTTTCCTATGCAGCTCTTCGTTTCCTCTCTTTGGCTATTCGATTCCTCTCCCTCAAGTAATAAAAACTGAAAATTGCACCACTTTTGTTCAACCCAATTTTATATTTCTTTATTTCAATTATCACTTTGTACGGCTGTAGTTCTAGAAATCTTCGATTATCCTCTATAAATACCCAAATTTGCCTATTTTCACAATTTTATCTTTAAAAAATGTTACGCACATCTCTCCACTATAAGTACAAATTTATAAAATTTATCCTTAGGCCTGGAATATGTTTGATTATTACATAGGTAATAAGCTATTTTATTTACCTAACATTAATTCTAGGAGTTACCACTTTGTTTACATCTTCATTATTTTATGTAACTGATTCGATTACTTAAAATCATTACAATTTGATATCAATATAATTCCAGAGTTAACCCAAACCACAACAGAAAAACAAAAAATATTACTAAAAGACAAATAAACGTAAAAGACAAATAAACGGAAATAAACGGTTACAACCAACACACTTAAAAGGGAAAATACAATAAAATGACAAAAGCAAACCTCACTAAAGTGTATCGCAAAGGTGGTGGAGGTCGGCTAGGTGAATCGGAATGGCTGGCGGGTGTGGCGGAAGAAAAGGAATGCTAGTGGCAGCGAAGGGGGGTTAGAAAATCCAGAGACACCAAGTACAGTTGTTGTCCTGGATGGTAGCAGCGAGGAGTTGAGGTGGGAAGTGTCGGAACAACAGGAAAGTGTTCCCTGGCTGTCATAGGTGGCAGCAACACAGTGGGAGGACTGAAACAACAAGAACAAGGGGCGGCTTTAGCGGAAGCAATGCCGAAAGGAACGGGGAGGTGGCTGGTAGGCTACAGGAAAACAGCAAGCCGAAGAGATTTCTAGGTGGCAGCAGCAGTATCAGATGGTTGGAAAGCGGCAGCAGTATCAGATGGTTGGAAAGCAACAGCAGTATCAGATGGTTGGAAAGCAGCATCAGCAATGTTGATGGGCTAGTTGTTGGGGTGGCGAAGCAGGGGGAGGAGAAGGCGATAGAGATGGATGGAACTGCAGAAAACAACTAAGATGTTGTCCGTGGATGTTGCAACAATGAAGGATAGTTATAAGTGATGTGGGGAGGATGCAAAAGGATATAGGGAAAGTAAATACCATCTGGAGACCAAGATACACACGAAGCACAACCTAAAACTCTAGGATACAACACTTAAAGGAAGAAGAGATGTCAGCGGTTGTCTCAATATAAAACACTAAAAAAAATGACTTCCAAACCCTCATACAACACATATATTGCAAAATAACTAAAAGTAAATGAATGATAATTCGAAAGAAAGAATAAGGAAAAAGAAATTATTTAAGCCCATCTCCCATGATAGTTATTCCCGCAGTACTGTGGCAGCTACAGTACCACAAAATTTGTACGGTAAGCTTCCACGTCCGTCTCGTGGAGCTTGAGGGAGCTCTGATTTCATTCGTCGAAGCTTTTGTCTCCACATCGTATGATGTCAGGTCGACCACGTTGAATGTGACAGACATGTTATAATCTCCCAATAAGTCAATTATATTAGTGATGGCATTCCAAAACACACTTTGATAGATAAGTATTCATCCTGTTTTGGCGCAATCATAACAAGAACTATACGTGGATGGGTATCCTAATGAACTAAGCCTCAAGCCATTAAATAAGTAATTAGCCTCTTCCACTCTTCGTACTCGTCCAAGTATATCTGATAAATAACAATGTAAAAAGGAATCAACTCTTTGATGAAATCTATAGCACGTTGGACAACATTGAAGTATAATCACTAAGGTGAGATATCTTCTTCTTCTCTGAAGGACCTGGATCCCAATATAGGATGTTTTTTCTACAAAGCTCCTAAGGCGATTTCTAACGCTGTGGTTCATCCATATTGCCTGATCAGTTGTCGGTGGTTATACTGTTGAACTAAACTTAATATCCTGATGACTCCCTCTGGGCTTCCAGAAGTGCCACAAAATAGTCTCATCTCGATATACTGTACCTCCCTCGGAAAGGGGCAACTTAGAAAGTAGCATATATATCTCAAAGTCTAAAATTCTCTTAGTTGGGATTGTCATGTGTCTGATATTAACTCCTTAAGCTCATTGTCCTTTTGGACATCCAATACCAATCCTGTTAAAGCTCCTTTCAATGTCTGCAAAATGGTAGCTCGATGCACCACATATTCTGCATAAATTCCCATTCCTTTGACTCACTGCCCTCTAGAATAGTTATTATCAACTTAGCTGGAGTCTCTCTTCTGTGCTCAACTGGAATCGCTGACAACTCTTTCTCATCGGCTGGATGTTGAGAATCATCTTTGAAATCTTCAGCTTCTCATGGATTATTGTTCATTTCTTCAACTACCCCCTGATCAGTGAAAGAGATCAATCTTCTGGTTGTGTAATCTGATTTAATATGTCCAAATCCATAACACATAAAACACTTCCAGCCAAGGACGAATTTTGGCATTATGGTAGATGCCCTTTCTTTTTCCCTCTAAACTAGTGTTTCCAAAGGCGAGGTCAACATGAATGTTCTCCTGGGTGTACTCTATCTATAACATTCTAGGATTGAACAATAACTGAAAAATGTGGTGGATGTTCGGTGATGTTCTCTCCACCTTTAAAGCTGAGGTCTGAACATTTGATTATAATGAGCGGGTAAAAATTGGCGCTGCATCTCCCGTTTCATCTTGGACCAGGTAGTAAATTTACATTTTCCTTCTTACTGGAGGAAACTGAAGCTGAGCTCTCAACCCAAACTTTGTGTGCAGAGGACGTGTCGAGTAGAAGGAAAGAATAAATTTGTGCGGGTCGGGCTTAAGGGAGATCCCTTGTGTGATTTTGAGAGGAAGAGGTAAGAGAGAGTTTCGTTTATTAAAGAAATTTAATAATAAAAATAATATATACTCATATCTATCTAAAATAATAATAAAAATATTACTAATAAGTAGAATGTCAAAAAGTAAAATGCAAAAATTTATAATTAATGCAAAGTTAATAGTTCAAATATAAATTTATTTTAAGGTTTTGTAATATGAATATTATGCTTTTGTTATATTTCCACTTTAAAAGAGTCAACTTCAAGGAAAATCTTATTGAATTAAGCGCATTGAGATGAGCACTTGTACTTTTAATCTATAGTAATATTTTGATTCTTCTTGCTTTTAATGTGTTAATAGTTATTGATAATTGAACAAATTTTATTTGACTTATATATTTTATTTTATTGATCAAATTTCTATGAATATTTGTAGTTAATAACATACATTGGTGCATGTTATAAATATAGTATATTGAATTGTATGTGATGACACATGAATAATATATTTATGTTGATTGTTTGTATGTGTATAGCTGACTATGATGAAGTCACCCATTGATGGTACTAGTAGGAAAACTAAGATACTCAGGACGTCGCCAAGTAGAGGGGAGGCGGGAGTTCTCGACATCGATTCGTGTAGAGGAGGAAGGGATGAGTCATGCATCTGCGAGTAAAGGCTACTACTGTGCTCTAGCCAATCATCGAAGAAGAAGAAACAAAGAAGAATCGCGCAGAGAAGGAAGGTTGAGTTCGTGCGTTCGTGTGGGAGGGAACTAAAGTCGAGCTCTCGATCTAAATCTTGTGTACAAAGGAAGCGTTCAGGCAGAAGGTCCTTATTCACTTGAACCTCAAATTTCAAATTAGGATGGAGCTTGTGGAATTTGTCAAGGGTATGCCCAAACATCTTACAGTGGGTACAATATGGAGGTTTGTGTTCCATGACGATTTGTTGCTAATATCCATTATGAGTTGTGCCCAGCCAGACTTCAGTAATATCAGGTAAAGTAATATCCATTTCCACAACTATTATGACCACAGAAGGTCTGGTTAGATTGAAAGTTGGTAAATCTAGCTTCATAGGATCTCAAAGAATGGCCCCAATAAAGTAGATAATCTGATGATGAAAAAAGTGTAGCTTGAGACCAGAGACTAAACCATATCGGTACTGTGGGAGGTTTATGATTTAGGTCAATATCAGGAGGCCACTTGAGTAACTTCATTAATTTGTCTATGATATTAAGATATTTTTTGGAGAAAATTCGGGTGTAATCTTCAGCCACGGTTAGTTGAATCAACACATATCTCACATTCATGAGTCTCACTTTTCACTTGTCTGTTTGTTTAAGATCATCAACACTCTTTACGATAACTTCCATAGGTGGGAGCCCCACTAAAGTTTTTCAATAAGAGCAAACTTGAATTTCTCCGTAAGGGTAAAATTTCTAAGTCAGAGAAAAAGATTGTTGTTTCTCACCTTTCCTACTTCTCTTATTAACAAAAGGGCAATCACATGTATCATCGCGACAATACTTATTACTTGAGGGGAAGACAATCGTGGACTCCACTTGAGGGTTACCCACCACGTGGGCAAATCAGAGTAGGGAGATCTGTCGGCGTTTGCCTGCTGCGAGGTCCCCGACATGCAGACGAAACGACGCTGGAGAATCTGTCAGATAGGACGCAGCGTCGAAAAAGAAAATGAGCTGCAACAGAATCTGCGACAGGCGCCGACGCAGCGAGCGGCAACAGAATCTGCGATGAAAATGAGAAACGCAGACGCAAGCTAAGCTGCAACAAAAAATGAGCGAGATGCCTACGCAGGTGCAAACGCGAGCCGACGGCGTCGAAGAGACGCAGTAACGTCGGGATGAAGCATAAGATAAGAAGCAAGAGTCGACGAAATAGAGGTTGGGTGCGAGCGCTCTCTTTCGAGCGAGCGGCAACCATTGGAACCCTAGCAGCATTCTCAATCGCAACC
>NW_018164679.1:1000951-1001407 GCF_001263595.1 Phalaenopsis equestris
CAAATGTTGGATCTTCGGGTTTTATTATAGCTTGCGCTAAACTGACGAGGGAAGTCAAACCCACTGAGAAATACCTGTTTATTGTTTCAGATGAGTGTTGGAATCCTTTCATGGCTCCCCGCATTGACTCGTTCTGTGATAAAATGTAAAGTGTTATGCCCAATACTTCACGGTCTGTTGTCCTAGAAGATCCGTGAAGTCCATGAGATGTTCGCAGATCTAATAACAGATCACTGAAAACACGCTGGGACATGCGGAATATGTTTTGAAATCTCGCTGGAGTCCTGAAATCATTTCTCCCATCCATTTTTCTCCAATCTGAGATGATGTGTAACAGGGCTCACGGTCCACATGCGTGTTATAGTAATGCACCAGTATATTTATTGCTGCATTTCGACGTCGACGTCGGACTTCCTCTGGGTCCATGATGGTATGAACTATATTTTACACTTTGAA
>NW_018164679.1:1004542-1005472 GCF_001263595.1 Phalaenopsis equestris
AAAAACAGCAAGCAATAGAATGTAATGCACAAGTTAAGTAATTCCAGGGGTCTTATAGTGGCTAGCTCTCTTCTATTGATACAAACTTTCCTTGAGATTTCTCAATCCTCCAATGAACATATCAATTAATAGGTCTTATAGTGGCTAGCTCGAAAAAACAGCAAGAACACATCAATAGCAAAATGTTATAACACCTTTTCATGTGTGCCTCCACAGATAAGTAACCAACAAGCTCGAAAAAACAGCAAGTAATAGAATGCTGGAATCAAATATGCAGATGCACTCCAAAAATACCACACCACGAAGAGCATATCACTCTCCACAAAAGCAATTGCACTCTCCAAAAACATCAAAGCAGATACAGCAGAAGCCGAACCAAACAGGGGATTTCGAAAATGTATGTTCACTGTCAAAGTAAAGAATGGGGAAAACGAAAATAGTAGATGGAATTAAAAACACAACTTCCTGATCGCAAGCAAGAGAAGAAGGGAATGATCAATCCCCCTCCTAACCCAACTCAACATCATTCGGAGGAAGAAGAGCAAGGTATCATGACATTAACAAGCCAACTCCACATCAATTCGACAGCTCATATGCATTGTCATCTATGCACTTCACACTACTAATTGCATTAACAACTACCACTACACATGAATCAACCACCACAACCACAATCTGCGACCAAGCTTGAGCCGTCAGCCACCCAAACAAGAATGCGTTAAAGGAGAAGGTAAAGAGAAGGCAAAACCCTAGTGATGAAAGAAAGGGGTAAAGAACATCACAGTCGTTTTTTCCATGTGTTGAAGAAAAAATCGCCGAAGTAGGAAGGATAGGAGTAGAGAAAACATCACACTCGAAAAAATCGTAAAGAACCCTCAAAACTGCGATTACAAGAAGAAAAATGCTCGTTATACCTTAGAGCTGTCGATC
>NW_018164679.1:1005482-1009095 GCF_001263595.1 Phalaenopsis equestris
AACGAAGCAAGAGGACGAAGGAGAGCCGCAAGGGAAGTCGTTAGGGCTGAAGAGAAACGAAAGGGGTAAGCGGGACAATGGGTAAGAGGAAAGCGGGGACCGCGGCCTAATATCGCGGCCGCGGATCGATCCGCTTCGCCAACAATTTGCCGCGAAACGCCGAACCAAACACCGGAATGCGGGACGAAGCCGCGGGCGCACGCCGCGCCGCGCAGCAGAAGCCGAACCAAACAGAGCCTAAAGTTAATACTTAATTAAAATAATAATTTATTTTAAAATTTTGTAATATGACTACTATATTTATGTTAGGTTTTCACTTTAGAATAGTCAACGTCAGGAAAAATCTTATCGAATTAAGTGGCATTGACACATACTCGTACTTTTAATCTATAGTAATATTTTGGTTATTCTCGATTTTTATGTGTTAATAGATAATGATAATTACATAAACTTTATTTGATTTAAATATTTTCTCTTATCGGTCACATTGCTATGAATGTTTGTAGCAACTTAACGCCATGCAATAGTGTATATTTTATAAATAGTAAATTAAATTGAATGTGGCAAGCGCATTAATGATATATTTATGTTGACTGTTTGTATGTGCATAACTGACTATAATGAAGTCACGTCTTGATAGTACTAGTGGAGGAACATTAAGGTACTTGTGCACTTATAGGAAAAAGAATATTGATATTAATGTCTTAATTGACATAATTATTAGACGGTGCTCCTGTGAAGGTTGTATAGAAATAGAATAATATTGATATGTTATTGATATAAAAAGGTTCTTTGAATAGCATCAAATATTTTTATTGATTTATTAAAATTTAGACTGGCATATATATTGCTTCATTTTCTCTTATATTACTGTGGTTTATGAGTATGAGTTTTCACTGACACATTTGGCTCACAGTTATTTTAAACTTATTTTTTAAATTTAATTAGTTGATTAAAATATAAACGAAAGAAGGGAAAGTATTTATAGAAGACATGGACAACCAGTAACTAGGTAAATTAATTTTCATGCTTTAATTTAATTTAATTAGTGGCACTTTATTTGTAAATTACTAGTTATAGAAATTAAACATCGCAATTCTATTTCACATCGTTCGATCATCCATTTCTTCCTTGTTTAATTACAAAGCCCGGGTTGGGTAAAAAAAAGAGTCACTCGATAAACTCATATGAATCCATGTGGTCATCAAAATATGGCAATTTCACATTTACTTCAAAATTTTGGTTTCTCAAATGTTTCAGGTCATAACTTCAAGGTAGAAGTCCTCCATCCCTGGAATCCTCATGGTGGAAAAGATTCACTCTTTTACTTTGATCTAGCAAGTCATGATTGTAGTTAAGAGCGACCCATTCAGATTCCCTCCACTCACAAACTGTAAGCCAAAGGCATCACATTATTTCCCCCCTCGATCAGGCTTCTGGCATTTATCTTCTTGGTGGCATGGAGATTTTATGTGGGTGGGTGGAAAGAAGATGTGTAAGGGTGATGTAGGGTAAAAAAGAAAAAATTTAGGCAGAGATAGAGTTGGGTATAGTGGATGACAGAAACATTATGAGAGAATTAAGGTTAGGCTGCTCTAATACCAATTGATGTCGGAGTTAACCCAAACCATAACAGAAAAACAAATAATATTACTAAAAGGCAAATAAAGGGTTTCAACCAACACACTTGAAATGGAAAATACAATGACACGGCACAAGCAAAGCCCCACTAAAATGTATCCCAAGGGTGGTGGAGATCGGCTAGATAGATCGGAATGGCTGGCGGGTGTGGCGGCAAAAAAGGAATGTTGGTGACAGTGAGGATGAGGTGTGAAAATGCACAGAGCAGGTATGGTTGCTCTACTGGATGGTGGCTGCGTGGAATTAGGGTGCATAACAGCGGGACAGCAGGAAGGTATTCCCTAGCTGTTATGGAAGGTGGGAAAGATGGAACAATAGGAACAAGGGGTAGTTTGGGCGGCAACAATGTCGGAAGGGAGGGGGTGGATGTAATGGCTGGAGGCTGCAGGAAAACAACAAAGCGAAAGGGTTTCTAGGTGGCAAGTTGGAAAGCAAAGGCAGGAATGTTCGTAGGTTGGACTATTAGGGTAGCAAATTGAGGTTGGAGGGGAGGCAATAGCAATGGCTGGAACTGCAGAAAACAACAACTGAAATGTTGTTCTAAGCAGGTGCAGCAATGAAGGACAGCCAGGTGCTACGTGGGGAGGATGAGGAAGGGGGAAAAGAAGATAAACACCACCTGAGGTCCAATATACAGGCGAAGCACCATCTGGAACTTTAGGATATAGCCCTCAAAGGAATGACATCGGCGTCTGTCCCAATATAAAACACAAAAAAAGACTTTCAAACACTAATACAACACATATACATGAAAGGACTAAAAAGGAATGAAGGGTAATACTAAATAAAAACATAAAAAAGGAAAATGGGATTACTTCGGCCCAACTCTCGTGATACTTATTCCCGCAGAACTGTAGCAGCTACAATACTGCAAAAAATGTGTGTAAGCTCCCACGTCACACTCATTCTTCCATCATTATTTGCTAGTAAATGACCCAATTTATAGCAAATAACACAACAGATAATGAACTTTGTACTAATTCTACTAATTTTATTTCCCATTTTTCTAATTATTTTCTTCATTGTTCTAACATTTTACTTCTCACATAACTCGATCATCAAAATTATGCCATCCAAAAACAACTTAATTCAAAAAAAACTTCATCTCAGATACTATTACTAAGCATCACCATTGTCAATAAAAAGATAAATTAATTTTTGATTTGTGGCATAGCCTTACTATGAGTGAGAAATCTTTGGTCACAACACACCTAAATTGAATGCTACTCATTGCTCCACCAAACATATATATAATACCATCAACATAACTTACGAAACTTTTTTTTCCTAATGTAAATTAAATTAATTGTGGCTCTCTATCATATGTATTTTCAAGAACCCAAAACATATGAAATACTTTTTCGTTGTTGTTTATGCTTTTCTATTAACTGCCTCGCAATAAAAATTGTACCAATAGTAGATTTTTTTTAACGAAACCAAATTAAAGATTTGATTCCAATATGGTTTTTCGTAGTCTTCATCATATTATCCATAACATTAATTCAAAACTAATTAAGTAGCAAGTAATGTTGTTCGTGTTAGGTATGACTCATATACCAGGAATTTGGAGTCTCTTGGATTTGGAGAGGTGTGTCTCCTGGAATGAAGAGGTGTGTCTCCTGGAATGAAGAAGTGTGTCTCTTGAATTAGTGGCATGTGTCTCTTGAATTAGTGGCATGGGGGGAGCGAGGGCGTGTTTGTAAATTTATCTGTGGGTTTTATCTATAAATAGATGTGTAACCCTATGAGTATGTAACTCCTCTGAAAAAGTGAATTTGCCGCTCTTCTTCTGAGGATGTAGGCATCTTTGCCGAACCTCGTTAAATATTTGTGTTCTTCTGGATTTTTGTTTTTCTTCGCCCTAAATTTCACATCAATTGGTATCAGAGACCCGACAACGGAACCACAATTAATATCAGAGCAGATTACTGTCTGTCAGGTGTGTGGACTCTCCATGGTCCAGTGGGACCCT
>NW_018164679.1:1009205-1041484 GCF_001263595.1 Phalaenopsis equestris
CTCGCTATGATCCAGTGGGGCCCTCGGTTGAGTCGATCCATGACGAGGGCATCACGTGATTAGGTGGAGGAGAATGTCACGGACAAAAAGTCCCACATCGGCTAGGTGTAGGGCCGAAAAGCAATATTTAAGTCCTATGCTGCCCACCTCTCTTAAGAATTTTTTGGGAGGTGACAAGTGATATCAGAGCAGCGATTGCGAATTGGCATCGCAAAAAACTTCGGATTGTGGCAAACAATGGTAAAAAATTTGTTGGCACAAAAGGAATTTTGAATACATTGCAAGCTATGAAACCTGATTGTAATATCTATAAACTGTTGGGAGCACAGTTGTAGGTGGAGTTCACTACGGATCACATGATGAAAATGCTGCAGGAAAGTTAACCAAACTAGATATTTTCAACAAGTTTTTGCGTTACATGAACTCGTTGAATGTTTGCAGTTGCTAGTTGGCATGGCTGCCCAACCCACTTTGGCGTAAGAAACTTCATGATATATTTCTCCAAAGTGGCTGGATATTCGCAAGGTGGAGATTTTTCTCCTAAGGAGATGAATATTCGCAATGTGGAGATTTTTTCTCCTAAGGTGCTGGATATTCGCAATATGGAGATTTTTCTCCTAAAGGGTTGGATATTCGCCAATGTGGAGAATTGTTAGGTATGGCTCATATACCAGGAATTTAGAGTCTCATGGATTTAAAGAGGTGTGTCTCCTGGAATGAAGAGATGTGTCTCTTGATGTGAAGAGGTGTGTCTCTTGGATTAGTGGGTTGGGGGGAGCAAGGTATGTTTGTAAATTTATCTGTGGGTTTTATCTATAAATAGATGTGTAACCCTATGGGTATGTAACTCCTCTCAAAATAGTGAATTTGCTGCCCTGCTTCCGAGAATGTAGGCATCTTTGCCGAACCTCATTAAATATTTGTGTTCTTCTTCTGGATTTTTGTTTTTCCTTCGCCCTAAATTTCACAACAATCCGCACTATCAGAGATTCTTTAAGATTGACCCTCCACAGATTGCAAGGCATTTACTTCTTAGATACCAGTAAAGGTAAATATATGGGGGAATGGAGGGCAGTCTTCACGATATTACCGTCTCTGATTATGTGGTGCCAAGCTTTTAATGAAACTAAGCTCACAGCCCTTTTCCATTCATGCAATCAAGAAATCAGACTAGCGCAATTAATTATGCATTAAATTGGTTTCATTTAACATACTCAAAAGCCAGCGCTCAACCAAGTCATCCAAAAACCCATTCAGCAAACTTAGAGCTAATCTCAGATACATAAATAGATGAAGATTATAAAACTAATTGGCAGCACGCATGAAAATGAAAACGAAATACATTCAGAAAAGTGGGATACCCTCCTTTAAGATCTGCATGCTTTTGGTCTATCTTAAGTCTCACTTCTACTGCTACAGCAGCTTCATCAAGGCCCTGAATTAAATCGGTCAAAACTTTCCTACCACTACTAGAAGCTGAAGCTCTGGCAGAAGCAAATTTGTTTAAGATTTTAACCTGCAGGGAACATCAACGCATTTCAATTGAAATTATAAGAGAAAAAAAGAAAATTGCAGAAGAATGATGACAAAGAATTAGGCTAAATTAGTACTTGGAGAATCTTTGACCGCACTTGAGAAGCAAAGTGGAGAGTATAAAAATAGGGGCATTTACATACATACCATGCAGTTAATAAATATTTACATTTCTGAAACCTAAACTTTCATATTTACATGTATAGCACCCAAATCTTTAACCTCACATCAAAATTACTACTATTACTAACTTCTAAAAAGCGAAACACACTTTTTCATGCATAGTTTTATGACACAAAAGTGTGGTAAATGTAAATATCAAACTTTAGGTGATAGAAATATAAATAAATAACACTTGTGTGCTATGCGTGTAAATTTCTCTTAAAAATATAGATTAGGTGGGGCTTGGGAAGAGAAATGTGATACTATGCTAGGCTCTTCAGATATGATAAATATATGTTAATTACAATCCATTCCAGGGTCACAGCCAGAATAAATTATTAAATATTACACCAAGTAAAAAAGTACTCGAGCTTACCATAAGATATGCTCCGTCATCAAGCCAATGATTTTCCTTTAAAGCTCCATGACCACTGGTCTCAATAGCCAAATGTGTTTCTTGACCAATCGAATTCTGTAATATTTTTCTTTAATTAAATTATTAAATAATAGGAAAGGGATCAACAACAACAAAGCCTTAATCCCACTACGTGGGGCAAGAAATTTATACTGGAGGATATTTGTAACCAGAACAATGAAAATGAGTACTAATTTATTAATACTATATAATATAGCATCATCATCATTAGGCCCAACATATTGAGTTCAATTTATGAACCTACTCCATTTATTCCAACAAATTGATGCATTCGATCTAATGTTGACAATCTTTTCAAAAAACATCTAGGTAAATTTTCATTTCAAATACATTTACAACAATCTCATCTACCAGCTTTGTGCACTAGAATTTGTCCAAACCACCAAAGTTTTTCATTAGCTCATCTTCAATAGGTGTGA
This sequence comes from Phalaenopsis equestris, assembly GCF_001263595.1. Classification (NCBI taxonomy): domain Eukaryota; kingdom Viridiplantae; phylum Streptophyta; class Magnoliopsida; order Asparagales; family Orchidaceae; genus Phalaenopsis; species Phalaenopsis equestris. The sequence goes on from NW_018164679.1 coordinate 1,011,756, forward strand.
CTTTCATTTTCTCTTACATAGAAGCCCAACCCAATACAAGTAATATAGTTGATCAAAATGAAACTTCATTAGATTTAGCTTTCAAGTCTACATGACATTATCTGCTCATAAATGCACATTTTAACCATCAACTTCAATTTCAGATACTAAATTCTCAGAAAATTTCTATATTCCTTGAACTCAGTCATGCAATCAAAGAAGCTCAACAAAAATCACATACATTGTATTGCAATCTTAAAATGGATTCCTGGGAAATAAATGCAATGAAAGCCCATAAAACAATTGCGGACAATCTGACTCAAAAAAAAATGTCTAAGCTTATTATTTTTTCAAGCCTTGATAATATTTTAAACGCAAAACATTATTATTAAAACAATGATATGAATACATCAAGAACCATCACCATAAATAGCCAGGAGTAAAAAGAAAAGGAGTCAAAACAAGAGAAAGATAACATGATAACCTAGAATTTGAAATCCTTATGAACCTGAAAACTACACGCAAACAATAAAAATAAATAAATAAATAAAAACTCACTTTGATAGCATTTCCTGTAAGCCTGATTAAAGAGTGATTTTTCTTTTATAATGATCGTCTCACTAGTAAAAAGAATATGAAACCTCCTATCCACCAAGCAATCAACACTCAGAGTGCTCTCATCTAAATCATAAGACTAATAAGCACTCTAATCATTGTTATGCTCACAAATTGGAGGGAGGTGAGGTGTTGTAGTAATAGATGTACCAACATAAATGATGATGCATATGTATGTGTTGACTGACGAACACGGTGGACCTAAAAGGTGTAGGCACAAGAACCTTTAATTCTAAAGAAAATATAAAATTGATTACGAGTTTTGATTGCAGACCTAATTGAATAAAGAAGTTGCCTCCAAAGTGGTAGAGAGACGAATCTGAAAATTTAACTGTATCTCTTGTGCATGATAATTAGATTCCCTCATATCTGGATAAGCCTTGAAACATTCAGAGAAATTATACCCATAAATTTTGTAGGGTGAATAATAAGCAACAATTGCTTCAAATTCAACCATTTGCCCATGTGCTCGAGTTGAGGAGTAAATCCATAATTTTTTTTCTAAATGAGAAGTAAAGTCCAATTTAACCAAAACACTTGGCAAAAAAGCTTTGAAAAATGAGCAATAGCATTATTAACTTGCAATAGCTTACCAAATATAAAACCCAGAGAATAAAAGTGGATTAATTTAATTAAAAGAAAACAAAGTCAAGGGAATGCAATCCAAAGGGCATTGAGAGTGAGATCAACGGAAGAGTAAAATTGGGGCAATCATTTTGACATAATCGACCATCGAGGGAGAAATTTACTTCTGATAATAATTTAATAATAGAACATGATAAAAATTAATGAGCCCCATAAAAAGGGTCACCAATCAAATGTAAATCTGACAAATTTGTCAATAATCTTCAAGTTTGGGTGGCCCAAAGAGAATTTGCCAATGATTAAAAAATATATGACTAACAAACTTTAAGATCTCCTCTTTGCTGAAAATGTGAGCAATTTTTCAAAAATATTTGGATTAGTGCTTGAGCAAAAGTTGAAACCAAACTTAAATGAAAAAATAAAGTAAATTGTTTGTTTGAAGAGGAGAAATGAAATACTAAATCATTTTGCCTACCAAAAATAATAAAAAAGAAACGAAGAAAGTGGGCAACAAGAGCCACAGGTTTTAAAGAAGGGGAAACAAAAAGAGGAGCCTTTGTCGAGGAAGGAGCCAATGGGAGCCAAAACCATATAAGTAGCCAAATAGGAGAAAGAGGAGATTGGATCAGTTGAAAACAATGTTTTAAAAGGCATGGCGTTGGGTGGGACATTCTAGCCACGATAAGGTGGAAGCCCCAGAGCAACAGCTGTAAGCCCCACGGTATAAAAAGAATAAGGAATATAAATATTAAAAGACAAAAAAATAAACTAGTTGTGCTTAATAACAAAATTATTAAGAGAGGTTAAAAGAACTTATGCTTATTTAATTTCAAAACAAGTCTTCAAGGATTAGAATCTTCAAGATATTAATAAAAATTCACCACAAAAAGTAGAAACATATAAAAATAAGTAAATATGTTTGAGCCAAAAAATAAACTTATGCTCAGTTGGTCTCAATCTTTGAACGTTGTTCATTATTCAAATTCAACCACAAAATCTTCTTTTTCTTCACCAATAGTTGAGTCCAAATCACAACTAGGTCTTTCACATTATCTGCATTCATTGTCCGCTTCATTAAAGTCATCCTCATGCTCAATCTCAAGTGCATTCACAATTTATTTTAGATTATCATTGTTGCCTAAATTATAAAAACAAATAAAATGACATTTATCTATAAGAATGCATAATTATATAAAGGGCAATTAAATGTAAAAATGAACTTTATTTGTTCTTTCATTCAGCTTCCTTTTCTATCGGAATATGTTATAAGAATATATTTTCTTCCTTATGTGATATTTTGTGATTCTTCATTTGTATTAGTTATGGACCCATTTTTAAGTACATCAACATCAAATATTTGTTCTTCATTCAACCAAGAAGGTTCCCGTGGAAGCGCTGGATATTTTTTTTAACAATTCACTCATCATCAGAGTCTGTGGCATTTGTTAATATTAGATGGAAGTCTTATTCCTTCTTATACTTCTCTCTCTCAATCTAATATTATAACCTCTTATGCTCCAACATGTTCCTCTTCTTAGTATTAATTTAAAATAATATATTATATTCTTTCAGGACCGTTATGTTACCATTCATGAAATTCTTTTCGAGCCACTCTCTGAAGCTGAAACAGTCATTTACGGTATGTCCGACCAGTCTGTGGTATGGGCAATACTGGGGGTGAACCCTCTTATCGATCTCACCTGATTTTTTTGGCACTGGCAGTCTGAATTCGGGCTTTTTGACCAAATCCTGGAATATTTCTTCCACTGTTTCTTTCTTGAATGAATATTCTTTGTTTAGACGTTCTCTGATCGTAAGAGGCAATTTGTTGACTGCGTGCTGAGACGGCAGTTGAGTATGTTGTTGAAGACATTGATGCGCCTGTTGAGGTCGCTTCATTTGTGTCTGCAATGGCCGCTTCCCCTTATCAACCAATATTACTGCCCCAGGCTTCTCTTCAAACACTTTTACCAAATCTGGCTATTCAATTTTCATCTGAGGTAATCATAATTGTTCTTGAATCGTGGCTATAGCAATCGTCAGCTCTTCTATCTTCTTCTCCATTCGGCTGATTCGCAAATATTGTTGTTGAATGGTCATTTGTAACTCATCCACGACGTTCTCTTCGATGGGAAATAGAGCGTCGGGCGAAGATGATGGGGCCCTGGCTTCAATAACATTGAATTCCACAAACAACTCAACCAGGTAATCTCTTGAGTTGTAGTCATCATCGTTGGCATTGTTCCTTTGTTCTTCGGCCAACTTTGCGACATCGGCTTTAAATCTTTCCAGAGCGGCCTCAATCGATTTCGCTTTGGTCATTTTGAGGTCAATTGGAGTATCCTGATGTGCAACTCTTCCTAGGTTAGGCTTTGTCGTAGCTGCAGTAGCGGCTGTCGGAATGTCAGATTCAAAGTCCTTTTTTAGGAGAATGACCCACCAACTTCTCCCATTATATCGGTCCTTGATGATTGGTTGTTGGTTGTGTTGTTGCTCGCGTTGTTGGTAGTCCCACTGCGGGCGCCGGCGAATTTGTCGAGGTCTTTCAGCCTGTAATTGCAACAGTCGTTAGCCTTTGCCAACTACTACCACTATTCCAGACACTTGTGGCTTTTAAGCCACCGCACATATTGGGGGTCCAACCCAATTAGACTCATCCTGAAGGTCTGGAGATTTCAGAACATCTCTGTTTAAGGGTAACTAAACAGATAGCTCCAAAATCCACAAAGATTTGGCTATACCTGCTCAAGGAAGAAATAAGCGAGGTATGCCAACGGAAGAATAGTCTGAACCACTAGGGACATGGACACACTACCGATGTTTGAAAACAGAATCATTTGATCAAAATGGAGAGAGGAACTAATCTCCAGCAGAGTCACCATAATTTGTCGGTCGCCAAATTAGAAATTGTCGGCTGCTGGAATGGATATCCCGACGCTTGATTTTAAAAGAGGTTTAATTTAATTTATATATATATTTTGAAAAAAAATAATATTTTAATTTTTTTTTGAAATAAAAGACCAAACTGATCTCATATCTGTAATAGTTTAAATGATCGAGCACAACACCGTAAGCGATACATCTATCCAGGGGAATAGACATATTACTCACTAGCGCGGCTCGATTAAATAAACTAAAGATTTTCTGACATCCGTTTTAGTCTGTCTCCCCTATTTAATACGGAAGATTAAATAGAATTTATTTTAAGTTGGGTTCTTAAGTTCCCTATAGAGGTAAGCCTCTATAATTAATTATATCTTAAATGACTAAAATCACTTAAGAAGAATCTCGATTAAGATCAGTGGTTTTATCTTCAAGATTGTAAAGTTTAGGTTTCCAATGATAAATATGAGGAAATCAAAGGGAGAAAGGGCTCAAAATATGAACAATTATTTTTCAAGAGTCAACGGAGTAAAACATAGGGGATGTCACAAATCTAGGGAGAACCCCAGTGACTTCCCAACTATCCTACGATTGGACCTTAACTCTAAGGAGTCATCCTACGCCTCGTCGTCGTGGTCCGATTGTCACCCTCCGTCCGCTTGCTTCCATGTTCCGCTTCTTGGGAAGACTACTCTAAGCTCCTAACAAATCGATTAAAGGCTCAGGGTTGTGGTGTGTATAAATGTACATTTGTTGGGTCAGTGGCTCACTACAAGTTACCTCCTAAACCAGGTGTTCTACTGGCCTCTAACCTAAAAGTCCCCTCTAAGTCTGTGAAAACAACATGAGTTATAAAAGGAAACATGTGATGTGGTATAATAAATCGCAAACGGTAATATTGCAGGCATGAATTATGTGTATATGCAGTAAAGTGTGCAGTAGCAAATGTAAACGTTGTAATTTCGCTGTAATTGTGAAACAAACCTGTATACCTGATGGGTCGGCAGCTCCTTAAAAGAATCGAGAAAAAACTGCAGATGACCCAAAGTAAATCAAAGAAAACCATCGAAAACACGAGAAAAATTCGAAGAAAATCACAAGTATTTTTTCAAAGATTTTGATAAAACCGTAAGAAACACATAAAGATCCAATTTCAATAAAAACATAGGAAAACACCCAAAAAAAATCCAAAGAAAGAAAGAAAGTCGTAAGCATTCGAGTCGGGCTAGGTTCAGGACTCTGAAGGCAACTATCGGTCACTTGTATGTATAGAGTTCGACATTCAACTAGAAAAGTGTCCTACTATATCAACTTCGGTAGGTACTCCTTAGCCCAATACCGGCGATTGACAAGTGGACAATCGAATTACATTATTTAAAATTTATATTCTTTTGCATGCGTATAAGTTTCATGCATCTAAAAAGTGACATCAATTTTGGTAGTCAAAATACTTTTTTGCAAATAGCGTATTTGTTTTTATCGTATATGTTCTTATAATTTTCTTTTTATTGAAAATATGATTATCCACAAGTTAACCACACCGTTGGGGCTAGGACCACCAACAACCTAAGAAGGCAGGGGTGTCCTGCTAGTCTAGTGTCATCCTACGTTTCATCGGGTACCGGGATTGGGTCCCGATATTTTAAGATAAAATATTATTCCGCTCTACCACCAAATGTCTTTATCATCAAGGTCTAATACCCTAAAAACGACCGTCCAACTTACGATCTTGTTTGATGGTTTCATATATAGCCAGAACTATATACGTGCGCACTTATGTATCGAACATAAGTGTTTAAAACCCAAACCAAGAAGCAAGGAAAGTGAATTGAAAAAAGTTAACTGAAAAGCAAGAAATAAAAAAAGAAGGTTAACCCACCTCCAAAATTAACTTAGGGAAGAAAAGCCAAAGCGATAGGAGGGTTAGCCTAAAACATCCACCCGATGGGACTCCTTGAATGAGCAATGAGATGGGCACACTTCCCGATGCTAGCCAGGAACAACCCCAAACAGGTGCTCTCAGGCCCAAAACAAAGACCCTCAAATGGGTGCTCTCGGGTAAGGCTAACAGAGAAACCACCCAGCTGACACAAAAAGGAACCATCGAGATGCTCTCGGGTAGGGGCAGTAAGGAACACATAACCACATCAGGTGACCACAGCTAATGGGCAAAAGCAGTTGTTGATCTCATTTTTTAGGTCATTTCTTTTTTTAGGGTCTTAGGATCTAGCTCTAGAAGTTCTTATTGACCATCTTAGAAAACTAGAATTGGTACCCACCCATTTTAGAAATTCCAAACACTTCCTTTTCTCCTCTGATGTCTAGCATTTATGGCCCATGACCATCGTCTTATGTACGAGGTTGAGGGCTATTATGTGAAGCTCAGGGAGAAATTTTCAATAGAATTTCAAGTCTTAGGAAACATACACACACCAAATGCACAAAATTCACAAAATTGCACGAGGTCAGACTTCAATTGAGCCTAAAGGACGGAGCCTAAAGGACGGGCAATTGAGCCTAAAGGACGGGTGAAAATGCTAACTTCTCCGGATGACCTCCGACGACAAATTGGACTGCGCCAACGCGTCCAGAATACCAATTTTGGTAGGAAAGAACATTCATATTGTCATGTTTCCGGCACAAGAAAAAATGTCATGCAAATCGATGAATTCGTCAAAACGATTTCCGGTGGCGAAAAAGATCGTGCCAGCGCGTCCAGAACGTCATAATTACCTAGAAATGGCATCCATATTCGATATGTTACGACGCACGAATAAAACACAAGTTCAATTTTTATTTTTTCCAAAATATTAAATGCTTTTTATAATTCTTTACCCATAAATTATAATTATATTAAAACCTAACCCTATTTAGGCTATCACCCACACCCTTCACCATCTGTTCGACCCATTCACGGGTTCGAACAGATGAAGCGCTAGTCTCGCTCCTCCTCGCCCGTGCCCTAGCTCCACGGCGGATTCCACACGGTAACACTCTTCCCCTTCCGTCTCTTCTCCTTCTCTACGTGGCACGGCAGCCGTTTGACTCTCCAATCGCAAGGAGATGTGTCTTCTCCTCCTTGAGGTTGTACGCTCTCCTCGTTATGGTGTCGTTTCCTTCCCCCTTTTTCGATTGGTTAGCTAGGGCGGCGAACGGGTGGCTTTTCTTTTTTTTCGTTTCTTTGGCTTTTAGCTCACAGAGGAGATTTTGAGGAGGTGGTGGTGCTTCTGCCTTTTCTTCTTGACTAAAAAAAGATGGTAAAAGAGGGCTTCTTTTGAGAGGGGAGATTTTAGAAGGACTTGGTGTTTTCTGCTTCCATTCTTCGCTATTAAGAAAGTTACCTCTTTCTGTTTTTCCTGTTGGAGAGAAGATCTTCTTCCCCTCTGTTGTTCGAGGGTTTCGAGGCTTGGATTTGTCGAACCAAGAGCTGGATGAGCTGGAAATCGTGAGGAGTATTTGTAGGCTATTGTTGGAGTGGTTTTCTCAAATCTACCTTATTCTCTCTTTGCTTTAAGTTTGCATAAAAAGAGGTATTCTTCTCCTCTCCTCTATTTTACATCATTTCGGATGGCATGAAACATGGAAGTTTATTTTGAAGCTTAAGCATGAGTATTTGCTTAGAATGGTGAGAAATGAAGCATGCATATATGGATCACCTCTCCTTTTCTTTTGCTTGAAACACTTGAAAACATGGCTAAGGTGGTCTTGGAATGCATTTTACTCCTTTAGAAATACATATGGAAAAGCATGTTTGAGGGCTGCCTCTATTACCTTCGTTGCTTGAAATATTTGGAAGTATAAATGCATGCGGAAAATTATTTTATGAGATGGAACAATATGTTTGAAGCTTATTTCATGCTTCTCTTGCTGCCCCTTACTAGAGTACATGCCGAAAATTGTTTTATGTCTATGGAAAGATATATTTAAGGGCTTATTTCATGCTTCCTGTTTTGCCCCATGTGTTGGACTAGGTTTGCCCTTTTCTTGGGCTCCGTTTTGGCTTTATAGAATCTGATTTTTATGACTTTGTTTTGACTCATTTAGTGAGTTCGATTTAACTGGAATATTTCTCTATTTTTGCTCCCTTTTGTTAGATTCGATTTTGCCCATTTGCTGGGCTCGCCCTTATGGATTATTCTCTCTTGTTTTGTGACATATGACAAGTTCTTGAAACTTTGTTTCAAGAAATTGTAAACTTGATATAAATTGAATTCATAAAGAGGTTTGGGTTTCCCCCTTTGTCCTTGGCCGTGAGTTGGTTTCCCCCTTTCTACTGGGTTTGGGTTAGCCTTGTTGAGAGAATGGTTTGGTAGCTTTGTTGGCTTAGTAAACTTTGGTTTGTTGCTTAACCGTGAGCCTCATTTGGTATTTACTACCTTTGAGATTGTTCTCAGGTTGTTTTTGGCCGTGAGTTGGATTTGAAGTTGTTTTTTTGTCTTTGTGATACATGTGGCTTTACCCTTGAGCTCTTCTCTCTTTTGGCTCCTACTCTTGAATTAATTAGAGCTTGGTTGTGTTCCCTCTCACCTTACCCGTGAACCCTCCTCTCTTTGGCCTTACCCGTGTGAGCTATAATTTGTGATCTCTTGGTGGAGTATATTGGGCTAGTGGTTGTTTCTATCTATTACCTTGAACACTTATATGGATAAGTTCATGTTTATGAAATAAAAAAAATGAATGAAAAGGGAAAAGCTTTTGATTAAAGATGGAGTTAAATGGAATGGATATTGGCATAGCTTTTGGAAATTTGGAAAGTCATTCCCTATGGATTATTCTCTCTTGTTTTGTGACATATGACAAGTTCTTGAAACTTTGTTTCAAGAAATTGTAAACTTGATATAAATTGAATTCATAAATGGGTTTAGAAATTCATAAAATTGTCACGCGTTGATTCATTTATGAAAAGTGAGAAGATGATATCTTTCTAAGATTGATTCAAGGACCTTGAGGCTTTATTTAATGAAGTTAAAATTGCATTTTTGAAGCTTTATTCATTAAAATTTGATTTACATGTTGAGGTCTTCATATATCGATTTGAACATTTTAAGTGTTGATTTTTGAAGATCACCTTCTTTTTTTTTTACCTTTTAGGAGTTTAAACGTCTTTAGACCGATACATTCATGATTTCGTTTTAAGCTTTACTGGTTTGACTTTGTTTTAAAAATAGATCGCTCTCCTTTTCGTTTATTTTATTTTTTTTTAACGGTCAAGTTAAAAATGGGAATTTCCGATTTAATTATATTCAGAAATGATTCATAATCTTAAGGGAAATATAAGAGAAAGAGAAAGTGAGAGAAAATTAAAAATATAATTTGGATTCTCGAGATGATGAAACCTAAAGAATGGATAGAATAGTGAACCATCTCCTATTCCCTCGAGATGATGAAACCTAAAGAAGGGATAGAATAGTGAACCATCTCCTATTCCTTTTTTGCATATGAAAGATGAAAATGTAAATTGGAAGAATAGTTGAGGGTTGGAAGAAAATGAGAATTTAGATAACGATTAGGGACATGGATTGAAAGATCAGTAGATCTGTACTTAGGTCCCTTAAGCTTTGAATAAACTTAAATTCAACTACCCTAACTAAGATTGAAGCACACTTCATAACCCTTTTTGCCAAAACTTTAGGTTTACCCCTATATTTTAGGAGTCTGATAGCAAGTTAAGCTTGATCTAAAGATATTCGAGGATTAGTTGAAAGACATTTAATTGAAGATAGACACTTTAGAACACTTTAGGCTCAAACCAAAGTGTAGGCTTCCTAGGTTTTAGGAGCACAGCTTGAGAGAGCTCATCCTCCTAATTTTCAAATGATCCTAAGAAGCCAGACATCTGATCCTAGTTCATGAGTCAATTAGGACACTAGACATGAGGGTGCACTAGATTGTGATACATTACTGATTTAATTAAATCAAATAATGAAATTTTTGCCTTAATTTAACCAAAACTGAAACCCAATGCTCCGGGATTTGAGTTTGTCTTACACTCATATCCTTCTGGCGAATGGGGACATTCTCAATATCACATATAAATCTCCTATTCTTGGTCCTTTATATGTGATATTGTATTTTGTTTTATTTGTTTGTCTTATTCCTACGATTTACCTATTTTCTCAAGTTTTTTTTCAGGACATACTTTCTCCTTTTACACATCTTTTGTACATCGCATAATAGCTAAACTTAAAGGAGCAATGAACCTCCCAGGTATACAGGTTTAATTTACATTACAATATTTTATCTCACAGCATGTTATATTGTTCTCATAGCCTGCTATACTATTTTCCCAGCATGTTATACTGCTTTTTCTCAGCACGTTTTTCTACTGTACACTATATTACTGTACACTATATTGTTCCTTTCTTTTATACTGCATGTTTAGTTATTTTTTATACACATTATGCCTTAGTTTAAGAAAACCTAGTGGTTGTATAAGATTAACGCTAAATCAGGAGGTGTCACTACGAAGAGCTTGGAGCGAAAATCATGGGCAGCGCGAAGAGGAACAACTTCAAAGTGGATCTGCAACAACAAAACATCAAAACACATCCCATAAACATTTTCACAGCACTATATACTTTCCTTAGTTTAAATAACAATCCATAAGACTTCGAGATAATTTGTCTAGCGCAACTTAAACCCTCACATATCACTTTTAAGTTTTTTGCACAACCCTGTTGTGTAATTATAAGTCCTAACACTTTCGGATTCTGAGGTTACCGTGCGGTACGGTGTAAATCCTCCTATCTTTTTAGGCTATTTGCACAGTCCGATATTGTGTAAACATAAGTCCTAAATCCTAAATAATTTGCAGGATTGAAATATCAAATAACATCACTTCAAAGACATAAAGCCAAACCATAGGATAGTTGGGACATCCTTAGGGTTTCTCCTGAATCTATGATGTCTCCTATTATTCATTCATTTGAATTTCTTAAGATAATTGTTCCTATTTTAAGTCATTCTCATTTGATTTTCCCATGTCCAATCGTGGAAACCTAAACTTTGAAATCTTGAAAGTAAAACCACCTGGTCTTAATCGAGAGTTTTCTTAAGTGACCCCCAGTCATTTAAGATGTAATTAACTATAAGAGTTTGTCTCTATAGGGAACCTGAAACCCAGATAAAATAAACATTATCTAACTTTTTATGTTAGGTGGAGGAACTTGTTGCTTTTTTATAAAATATTTCGCAGACTAAAATGGATGTCACTAATTTTTTAGTCTAGGTGATTGAATCCCTATTAAAAGTGATATATTTATTCTTCGGGATCTTCGGGATAAGTGTATCGCTTCGGGATAAGTGTATCGCTTGTAGTATTGTATTTAATCATCTAAACTATTTAAAATGAGAGACTTTTAAAATTAAAATGTTACATTTAAAAAATAAAAAAAATGTTATATTCATATTTAAATTATTTTCAAAATCACAAAATCATCACTTTTTCAAATTACGAAGTTAAAAAAAATGGCCGACAGCAGCCACCACCAATAAGTTCACGAGCAAGGGACAGCAACAGGGAAAGCCATCAGGCCACAGCAAAAACAAGAGAACCACAAACAGGGACACCTCACGACCAGGAACAGCAAGGGGAAGGCCACCAGCCAACACCAAAAGAGATCATAACCAAACGCTCACAAGCCCAAAAGCCAAGAGCAACCGGGGGAGAACACCAGCCCCAAAACAAGCTCTTCAAAGCCTTAAAAATCAAAGTTCTCATTCAGCGCATATTTCAAACGGGGCAGCAATTATAAGGAACAAAACCAAACCCCAAACTAACTTCTTAAAACATTAGAACAAATTCCAACATATATTCGAATAGTAGGAATAACAGGAAATATAACCAAGCCCCAAAAGCATCTGCTCAAAAGACCAAACAGATTCCAGCATGTATTCGAACAGGAGCAGCAGCAGGGAGCAAAACCGAGCCACTAAAATAGTTGCTCAAAGCAAAAAATAATTCCAACATATATTCGAACAGGGACAGCAGCGTAAAGAGCAAAACTAAGCCACCAAACTAACTGCTCAAAACACAAAAAAAATATTCTAGCATATATTCGAATAGAGGGAACAGCTGGAAGCAAAACCAAGCCACCAAAACCAAACCTCCAAGAGCCCCAAAATCAACTAAAAGTCACTTGAATATGTTTCGACCAGGAGGGCAACAGGGAAGCACAAAACAAAGCCCCCAAATTAAAATCTTCAAAAGCCTCAGTATCAAATCAGTACAACAAAGGAAACAGCAGCCCATAGGGCTAACACAGCCAGAAAATCCTCCATGCTAAACCCAAGAAGCAAGGAAAGCCGCAGTCTAGAAGACTAAAACAGCCCCTAAACTTCAACATACCAGCATAGATGTGATAAGAGTGTAAGGAGTAATCTTACACATGCATAAGAATTAAACCATGCCTTTCATTAGCCTACATTCTTAGCTAAGTACCATGGAATATTTAAAACAGGTTTAATAGCATGTATTTGGACTGAAGTAAGCTAAAATCTAACAACTAGCCATGATTCCAGCATTAAATGTCATCAGTAAAAAAGACCCCCCCCCCCCCCCCCCATGCATGCATTCCCCTATTTTAATGTCTCCAGCATGTGTCAAGCAGGGAAGAAGAGTAGAAGAGAGGAAACATACCTTTCTCGGGCTTCTATAATCAACAAAAGAAAGCCACGACACTCCTAAACCTAAAGTTCACAAGCAAAGCCACAACACTCCCGGACTCCAAGCTCACAAGCACCTAGCCGAGAAGAAATTTCCGCAGAACCTCCCCAGGCCTCAAGCTTCGTAACCTCACAGAGAACTCCCCACCGATTTTCAAAATCCGTAAACCCCCACACAAAACACCCTCGCAGGGAAGGAAGAGAGGCTCGCGGGACAACGCAGCCGAGGCCACAGAGGAGGGAACCATCGGGAAGGAGGAGAGTTTCCCCATTCGTGACCTAAGGAACAAACGGGCAGGGCCAACTTACCTCAGCGAGGATCGAAGGATCACAAAGCCCCTCCTCGCTCGACAAGATGAGGCAGGCGATGCTTCGAGAAGAGGCATCTCGGGCAGAGGATGTCGGGCGAGGAGTCAAATGCAAGGCTAGGGCTCCGCCTGGGCTGGCTCGCGACCGGGAAAAAGAGGTAGTTCGGTCGGATTCGGCTTGGGTAGCAAATGGGAGGAAAAGTGCGGACAGGGTGTGAGTGAGTTAGAGATTTAAGAAAATAAACCTCTCCCTCGGCTATATAATACAAATATAACCCCGCTATAATATATATGATGTTAAATTTGTTCGATATGCGCACCTCTCGCTCGTGCACAAAATCATATTGAAGTGGGAGTCCTTCCTAACAAAAATCGACGTTCCGGATGCATCGGCGCGGTCCGTTTTGTCATCCGGACGACCTCGCCGCTAGTCAGGTCGGAAACGCATCAAATTCGTATTTCGTCAAAATAATCGCTTGTGATCGATCATGGAGCCTCCTACAGGTGTGGGAGACGTGAATTTCAACAATTGTGTGCGTCGACATGTGCACTATGGTATTCGTGCATCGATAAGTGTGCGCGGACGACACGAAGTGTTTCCTAAGGCTTTAGATCTTAATGGTACTCAACTCGAGCTTCGTCGCGCTGGTTTAATCGACTCAACTAAGCGTTCAGGATTTAGAACCGGAACACAGCGAAGAGATTACCCTGATCGAATGGGTAATCCGGAGAAGTTCGCATTTTCAAAAGCTAGACCTCTAAGAGAGTCGATAGGAAACCCTAAGGCTAGATCATAGACTCTAAGAAGAGGAAGCGACCTCACCTAAAATGAGGTCAACAAGGCGATCATCATAATCCAACCTTCTTTCCATACAAGCAATTAGCCCTTGCTTCACCCCTTCGTCATTAGAAAAATTGTCTTCAGAACGGGATTAAGGGTTTAAATAATAACCAGCTACATGTAGTAGTTTATGAAGTTTAACTTCCCATCTTGCATCAATCCTCCATAAATGTTTATACTTCTTTTCATTATGCCCACAATTAAAAATAATTTTTTCTTTTGTTGAATTCATTAACTCATAAATATAACTCATGTTTTGTCTTTCTTCTGAGTCAACCTCTCTTAAAACATTAATAAGCGGTACAACACTTTTGATACAGTGAGTAAGATGATCCCAAAAAAAGGATCAAACAAAATAACAAATTAAGCTTTTATATCATTTGTCTTCTCAACTCATTAATTAGAACACCAAGCTTCTGAGGAGAACATTGCCTGGAGTAGTCGCTCCTGCCTGTAAATGCTTTGAAGGAATATGCAGTAGCAAATCGTGTGATGGTTGGACAAATGAGTTTACTCTCTTTTGTAAATGATCTCATCAAGTCAAAAACCCATGTGTGCCCGTATAAGAATTTATCAACTTGTTTTTCTTTTACAAGCATGCTTTCTTGAATCTTCAACTTTCTAATATCTTCTAAAATTAGGTCAATATAATGTGTTGCACAAGGTGTCCAATAAGTATGTTGTCTTTTCCCATTTTTTTTACTGGTGTTCAGATAATTTGACCCACTATCTGATATAATTTGCACCATATTTTTTCTCTTACTTCCCCAATCACGTTACTCAAATAAGCGAATAACAACTCGACACTCTTTATTACATTAGAAGCATTCACAGATTTAATAAAAAAATCTCAGTTGAACTCTTAACAGAAAAATTAATCAAAATTTTACTTTTTTCATTTGTCCAACTATTTTGATATAATCGAGCAACCATATTCACTTCATGATTTCTTATGCTCCTCTAACATCTTATTGATTGTAGCAACTTTATCTTTGAGCATCCAAATTTTTAATTCATGCATTATATCTGGAGTAAAATCAAGTCCAAAGTTAGCAATTGCTTCAAACATAGAGATGTAATATGGCTAATTAGCAACATTAAATGTCAATCCAACTGAGCATCTTTTCATCAATCTTTTTTACACTTAGAATTTAGAGTAGAATTTCTTGCTTATGTTATGGTAAAAGAATACATTAGACCTCTAACTTTGTGGCCTCTAAGAGGAGTCAAGTAATGATGAATTGGTGGCATTTTGACTTTCCCTAGCATTTGTTTCACTACTTATAATGTCACATTGCGCATTTACTTTTGCATCTTCTTCTAATGTTTTCTTGTATATCTCTTGAACTTCTGTGGGGCCTTTAGCGCATGATTTAATGTCGTTATATGCGCTGGCAAGATTTTTGTCATCCTGTTTAATGTTCCACTGCACACTCGAATGCAAAACTTACATCTAAAATACTTGTCATTGAGTGTGTTTGTTGTATATTGTCATGCAAAGTCCTATTTGCTAGTGCAACCACTACCGGTTACACAATCCCCCTTCCATTACAAGTTAATAATGGACTTTACACATTAAAATAAAATAAAAAAATTAAATCAAATTCACCTTTAACAAACATGAAAAGTTTGTCAATGAGTTAATGGATTGTGTGACCTCAAGCAAACATGAAAAAAATAGATCAAATTCACAGATTTATTGCAGCTACAGTGAAATTACTATAGTTGTGTTGAAGTTATTATAGCTACAGTAAACTCACTGTAGTACAGAGAAATAATCCATTAATAACTTTCTAAAATAATAAAAATCGCATCGTTTACCAAATGAAACCATGTAGGTAAGAAGCAGACAGCTGCGGAAGAGAAGAGGGTGCGAGATCTTATGTGTGCAAGAGAGGAAGCCCATGTGTAGGTGTTGGAGAGATCCAAATTCGTCTTTCTAGAACTTAAGATCTAACCATAGGGTTTTCCTTTTGACTATCCTGAAAGACTAGTGACGAGGCCCACCTCTTTAGGAGTTTTAACCACTTCTTGACTCTTTTATGAAGTTTCACATGGGTGGTCTCAAATCCTCAACACTTGGTTGAGTTGATTAAGACTAACATGATGAGGCTCAAAAAATAGTTCATATATGGTCATGACACCATAGGAAGACCCTTTGTGATTTGGGGACTTCACCTAATCCTCACTCACACATACACTTCACATTCATGAGCATATCACCACATTCACACACACTTAATAGTATACACATTCACACTATCACTTCACATCACCACACCCTACACTCCATCACAACCCTAATCCACCCAAAATCCAAAATTACCAATTTTACCCAAAATTACCAAAAATGCCCAAAATTGTCCAAATTACCCAAAACACTCAATTTTCCACCCTAAATTCCCAAAGTTACCCAATTACCCTAATTTTCATCAAAATTGCCCAATTTACCCAATTATCCTGATTTTCACCAAAGTTGTCAAAATTGTCAAATCCACTTCAAATTCACCTCAAATCCATCAAAATTCAAAAAAACAAAAGTCTAAGCCCACCAAATTTCAAGCCTTAATTCAAAATCACCAAAGCTCAAATTCAATTCCACCCAAGTCCACCCCAAGTCCAAAATCCAAAATCCAAATTCACCAAGCTGATGTTCCAAAATTCCATCATGACAGATTTAAAGTTTCATTGAGCCCATCATGATCAATCTCAAACCCACCAAAATCCATCATCCAAGCCCAAGAAGCCAACCTCTCTTAGCTCATGCCAAAAGCCCACCAAAGTAAGCCCAATTTCTAAATCCATTTAGACCCAAGTCCACATGAAAAAAAAATCAGCCCCCGCATTTGATTTTGATGGTGAAATATTCTATGATTAAATTGGCTAAATTTGGAATTCATAAAAAATCCCTTCAAAACTTGAAATTCTCACCATCTCCTTTAGTGCAAGACATGAAGGTCATGCATGAGCCATGGGCAAGCCATATGGCTTCATCCAAGCCATATGGAAGCCATCTACAAGCCTCATGTGAGCCACCTTGCCATTTATAGCTAAAGGATGACCTACTTTCCACTCTTGAAAAAAAGCATTTTGAAAAAAAGCATTTAACCACTCACCACTCCAATGATTCACTTAAACCCAAAATTAAGCCCTAAGCTCATGATGGGAACTTTTTCACTCACTCCTAGTATTCAATCATTTTGTATTTATCAATAAAATCATATTTCCCTTCGATCAAATTCAAGAAATCTTTTAGATCAGGCAGTCCAATTCACATGTAATCTTAAGCCGTTTCAAGTAGTTCGCCAAGCTCTCTTAAACTCTGATGTTCCTTTAGGTCAATGGAGAGATTAAAGTATTCAAAAGCAAAAAAATTATTAAAGCAAGGTCATGTGATTGTAGAAGCCCATGAAAGATGACATATTGTCAACTAGAAAAAAAGGCTCTATCAAACAATTCAATCAGAAAAGCATAAATACAATACTATCATTGATAAAAAATTGTATCTCACCAAACGAATAGCTTCATCAATGACATTTTTGTATCCTCTCTTGAATCGGTGATGCTTTCCTCCTTTAAGATTGCAAAAATTATTTAATCTTATATTTCAAGAAGAATGTGTAGACCAAACGATCACTTACCAAGTTTCTTTTCGATAAAAGTTGTCAAGCCGTCTGAAGTCACACTGTCTGTAACAATAGTCGTTCCAGGATGCTTCATGGAAGTAAGTGCCATCAAGATAAGACATGATATTGAAAATTAAAGTAATAGCATCAGCAAACATTAAAAAATAACAAAGAACATACTTCCTCAAGTACAATAGCAGACATCAAAGCAATCAATCTATTGCGATTAAACTCAGAACCAGTAGAATCCACAGCAGCTGACCTGAAAGAATAGTTGCAGTGGGTTAAAATAACAAGAACAACAATGATAGCATTTTGAAGTAATTATTAGAGAAATTTACATACGTAGAACACAATTCTTATGTATTAACATATGCCACACCTAAACTTCCATATTTTAATACATAGAACTTTGATGCTTTAAATCTATGCATGAAAAGGTGTGTTTTACTTTTAAAAAGTGGTAATAGAACTATTTTTTATGTGCTATTAAAGATTTGACTGCTATATTTGAGTGCTATGTGTGTAAATATAAAGTTTAGATGTGAGATATGTAAATACATAAGAATTGTGTGCTATGTATGTAAATCCCCCAAATTATTTTTGCACTTCAAAAGATATAAACATAAAAAAAAACAATACTAGAACCTGTCCACGTCGGTATCAAAGATGATGCCCAAATCAGCTTGATTATCAAGGACTGCTTGAATTATTGCTTTCATAGCTGCTTTGTCTTCAGGGTTTGGAATGTGATTGGGAAAGAAACCTGATATCAACCATAATATACAAATATGACCACTTTGTTGTTAGGAGTGTAAATTTTTTTTGTAAAGATTCTACCATTAGGATCCAAGAACTGACTGCCGGATGTAATTGCACCCAGAGGTTGTAGTACCCTATCCTGATACAAAGCATTTTTAGTGCATAAGAAAGTTCAGAAGTGAACTGAGCTGACAAAAGTTTCAAGGGAATTTTACATGCATACCACACAATTCTTATGCATTTACATATCTAACATCTAAATTTTCATAATTACATTTATAACACTTGTGATAAACCTATGCATGAAAAGGTGTATTTTACTTTTAAGAAATCAGTGGCATTTTTGATGAAATATTAAAGATTTGAGAGTTATGCATGTAAATATTAAAGTTTGAGTGTTAGATATGTAATACAAAAGCATTATGTGGTAAGTATGTAAATGCCAAGCAATCAATAATATAAATGCATTCCAATGGATTCTCCAAGGCCATATTATTTTAGTTAACACACATACCGGGACAACAAATATCAAATTTGCACACTCCAAACTTAACTTCCGGATAAAATAGGATGGTAAGATAAGTAGAATACAACTAAGATAATATAAACCGAGTGGGGAAGAATGACACCTATAGATGGTATAGTTGAAGATGATATATGTTCTTTTATTGAAGGAAGGAATACATCAAGCTCTAACTTTTACCCAAGAAAATATGTTCATACATGTAATTCTACGTTTTACCAAGGCAAATACGTCCCATACCGAAGAAAAGCAGACAAAAGAAGTAGGATCGGTTTTCACCGTAAAGTGACAGTAACGGATGTGCTTTATCAAGAAGTACAAGCAGTAAATGGAGATGCAGAATAGAACAATAAGCAAAGACATACCAGTAATTGTTCATTTGCTAATATTATGGTCTAAACATATTAGGGGCATTTACATACTACCCAATTCTTATGTATTTGCATGCCTAACAGCTAATCCAATCTGTCATTTCACATGAAAAAAAAACCACCATTTTAACTGTAAAAAGTAAAATACGCCTGATCATGCATGTGTAAGTTGGCATGCATGTAAAAATTAAATTTTAGGTGTTAGATATGTAAATACATTAAGACTTAAGTGTTATGTATGTAAATCTTCCAGCATTTGTATCAAGTATTTCAAGTCAATGGCGACATTGGAGGAAGCATTGTTACTAAAAAAGGACACTTGAGAGCAATAAAAGGAGTTTTACAGTTTGAGCCATAAACCATGTCCTGCCATTACAATATGCAAATACAGGGAATGCATTTCTTATGTTCTTTAAAAATCTAAAAGCTATAAAAATCAGATCAAGAACTTTTCTGAAATAAATCTATATCATTTGACCATATTTATCCCTATTCAACGATGCAAATTTCTAACTCCACCAATCTTCACGATTTTACTTCGTTACTTGTCCTGATATCATCATTAAAGACTCTACAAATAAATCAAATGCCATTGCCTGGATAAAATTTCATATTTGGATATTAAACCTGCGGTTAAATAACAGCACCTGCTTTATATAAATTATTACTCTCAACACAACAGAAGAATATCTTGGGAAACTAATATTATTGAAAAAATCATGATGGGTAAAATAATAAAATCTGACTCACAAAATAACATAGATTAAATCAAAGGACATCACTATCAATAATTGCAAATAAGAAAAGATTAGCAATAACATGCATAGTGGTTTGATAAAGAAGAAAAGAGGAGTAATGTTACCGCGAAGAATCCACCAGCACCATTACCCGCATCAACAACTATGTGGAATTCCTCTAATGGCTTCTCTGCAAGTTAGGATGACAGAAAATATTTACTTCAAGTAAATAATACAAATTAAACTAACTGCAGGATTGTTTGCATATCAGAGATATCTTATCTAAAAATATCAATGCTAGAATCTTCCTTTTTATTCTAAATCTTTCAATCTCAGGAGTTGTCCCTTGCAAAGCAGCAATTGAAAAAAAGGAGGAAGATTTACATACATACCATTCAATTCCTATGTATTTACATATCTAACATTTAAATTTCAATTTAAAAGGTGTGTTTCGGCTTTTAAAAGTTAAAGTGGTGAAATTTTTTTATGTGATATAAGAGATTTGGGTGGTATAAATATAAAAAAGTAAAATTTACGTGTTAGCTATGTAAATACATATGAATTAGGTGGTAATGCATGTAAATGCCCCAAAAAAGGAATGGTGCTTCATCGGTTAAGGAAATATAAAAATTGGCAATACAATTGTATAAATCCATCAGTGAAAATAATACCTATATTTCCAGCAGCTTTGCGGACCGCCTTTACAAGATCAGAAGTATAGACTGTCATGTATCCAATCTTTTTATAAGATAGAGATCTATCCTGTACGGATTCCTTCAAACTTCTAGGTGAGAATTTCTCATATATAACTCCAGCCAGCTCCAAGATTTCTTTGATGTCAGCTTTACCCAATCCACCGGTATGTGTAAAAAATTTGAACCCATTTCGATTGTAAGGAAGGTGGCTGGCTGTATACGAGAAAGTTTCAACAGAATATAAATAACTTCATAATATTTAATAAAGAAAATTACTTTTATAATGTAAATTTAAACCTTGAAAGGAGGCATGCATATATTTAGTGTCTATTTTCCCATTTTTTTTAGATTGCGTTAAGGAAACAATGTTTTGTAAGATTATGCAAACAAACTCTAAAGCAACCAAGTTTTTAATGCAGCTCAAACTTCAGTAATTTTGAGGATTCTGCATTAAAAAGATTGACAGCGCTGAAATGGAAACAAAACTGGATAAGCAGTAGAAGTTAATGCTACGGAAAGAATGAAAATGCACATTTCCTAAAGGATAGGCCCTAAATCCATTTGACATTTAATTGATTTCTTTAAGTTGTAGATGTGAATATACATTATATGCAAACAAAAAAGAAAGAAAAATAGGATATGGCCCAGCTAAAAAAATATGAGCTTTTCTAGTGCCTTGTCTTTCCATTATATTTTCAGTTTTAACCTAAAAAAATAGTGTACCTAATGCACGAAGCTCCTCTAGCATAGGGTCTGGTGAGAGGTTGTTGCATGCAATTGTTGATAATTTCAGCTTTGAACTCCCTAAATATTGATCAATAATGCTGCGCACCAATATCGACCATTTGTCGGTCATCTTTTTCGATGTTTGGATTTTGAAAATATAATTTTCAAAAATTTAATTTAAATATAAGGTATATAGTCTAGATTATGAAAGTAGTGTTTTAATTTTTTAGAAAATGAAACCGAATGGATCTCATTAGTCCAATAATTTGCATAATCGTGTCTGGCACCCTGAATACTACACATTCCAAGAGAAAAGTGTAGACCCCGGTAATAGGCTCAATCCTGCAAACTAAGAGATTTGTGACATTCATTTGGTCTGCGAACATTTTATATATGACCGATAAATTCTCCTATTTAATACAAAGATTAAATAGGGTTTATTTTACCAGGGTTCCAAGTTCCCTATAGAGGCAAGCCCCTATAGTTAATTACCTCTCAAATGTCGAGAGTCACTTGAGAAAACTCTCGATGATGATTAGTGGTTCTAGTCTTCAAGATTTCAAAGTTTAAGTATTCAAGGTATGACGTGAAAAAAAAATAAGTGGGAGTGGTTCAAGTGGGAACAGTTCTTTCAGGAGTCCAAAAGAACTAAAGGGAAGAGTACGTCGCAGATCCTGAGGAAGAACCTCAGTGACTTCCCAAACTATCATACTGTACGGCTATATGAATGTTGAATCCTGTTAATTTTATTATTTGAGACTTACACTTGCATAATAACTCGTTATGCAAATAACCCGCAGAGATAAGAGGTTTTACGTCGTTCTAGACGACAACCTCAGAACTTAAGGCGAGTTAGGACTTACGCTGCACAACATGATTGTGCAGAGGCCTAAAAGAGGGTGAGGATTTACGTCACGCTAGGCGAACTACCTCGAAGTCCTATGAGTTGTTTAAACTAGGAATGTTTAGCTGGTGTAAACTCGTTTTGCTGTTGTAGAATGACAACCACCTCCACTTGTAGTCCGCTCCAAACTCCTTGTCGCGCTGCCCACAAAGTTGCTCCAAATTCCTCGTCGAAGTAGCAGTCCTAAAGTCTAAGGTTCAAAAGGTTGTACCAAGTGTGTTTCAAGTTTTGGTTTTGTTGTCATTAGGGAAGGTTAAAGTTTATTAGAGCGACACCGGTTAGGATCCCACGGTTCTCTCGTTCAGGTATCACTATTTCTTTTAAACTTAATTTACACGAGTTGTGAAACTCATTTAAACCGGGAAGATCTCGCTAGCAACCGTGGGTCACCTCCTCCAAGGGACTCCCGTAAATTCGAAAAAACGTGTTATTTTTTGTTTTTTTTTTGTTTTGAAAATACTGTCTAATTTTGAAAAATCGTTTTGTTTTGAAAGTGAAATTGTATTCAATATCTGCATAATGTGTTACAACAAAAATAAATTGCAATGATAAAATAACAACAAATAAATACATGTGTACGTAACGTATATGTTACTGCTATCCCTGTTGTAGGTTTAACTCACAAAGCACAATATAATTTACAGTGAATTTAAGTAAATTGCATATAACAGAAGAGAACAGTAAGCAATAGAACAAATCGTAGCAACAGTTAGGAACTTCAAACAGATGATCCTAAGGTTTCCTACAACTCCTGACTGCAACTAGCGAACTAGTGTGGTGATCCTACGACCTCCTATGATTCTGGGAAACAACTAGCAAGTGTGTACAGTAATCCTACTACTCCGGACAACAGCTAAGAATTTCGAATAACGTCTGTATGAGTTCCTATGAACCCAAACAGCAATGGGCAGCACCTAGATGGCTTCCTACGAACTCAACAGTGGTGGACAGCTTCCAGCACCTAGTGGCTTCCTATGAACCCAAATAGTGGTGGACAGCTTCTAGGTGGCTTCCTACAAACCTAAATAGTGGTGGACAGCTCCTAGGTGGCTTCCTATGAACTCAAACGGTGGTGGACAGCTCTTAGGTGGCTTCTTATGAACCCAAATAGTGGTGGGCAGCTTCTAGGTGGCTTCCTATGAACCCAAACAGTGGCTTTGGAGCCTTGGACAGCACCCTACAGCACTTCTTCTACACCGGGCAGCGGCTAGAAGCATTGGGCAGTGGTCCTACAGCACTCTTATACTCTAAACAGTGGTTTTGGAGCCTTGGACAGCACCCTACAACACTTCTACGACACCAGGCAGCGGCTAGGAGCATTGGGTAGTGGTCCTACAGCACTCCTACGACACCAAGCAGCGGCTTTGGAGCCTCGGACAGCACCCTACAGCGCCCCTATACTCCAAACAATGGCTTTGGAGCTCTGGACAACACCCTAAAGCGCTTGTACGACACCGAACAGCGGCTTTGAAGCCCTGGACAGCAGTTTTAAATAGCCCAAACAGCAGAGGAAACATCCTCAAAACAGTCCCAAAAGGCAATTTAAAAGTCCTAAAATCCCTCTTTAAAACAGTGATAAAACCTCCCCGGAATGGTATTGTTTATTCCTCAGGTATACTCTTGTCGATGTGGCACATATTTGAAAATCCATTCGTCGAAAAACTCTTTCCATACTACGGGCAATGGTACTCACTTTACCAATTTGTTAACCGGCTCACTTCCGAGAACTCGAGGCAGGAAGACTAAATAGGACGTCCCTAGCACTTTTGCCCTTTTGTGAATTTTTGGTTTTTTGTCTTTATGTATCTTTGTTTTATTTGGGTTTTTTGTGTGTTATATTGTCTGAGTTGGGCTTTCTTTTAGACCCTCTCATACAACATTTCTATATATTCTCCTCTTTAGGATTTTTCAATATATATATATATATATATATATATATAATTTATTTTATGATAAACTAAGGTAGTGATAACTTTAATTTAGTTTATATTTTATTCCAAAAATGTAATAATTAGGATTTAACATATATGTAAGATAATAATAATAATAATAATATGTCACTTATGTTACACCTAATTTAATAAATAATTATGCTTAATGTCTTTAATCGCAAAATTATTTATATTTTGAATTTCACTGTGGAACCTACTAATTATCCTCTGGTGAACCCATAATAAATTTGGAGTTTAGTGCTCATCTCAAGTAAGTAATTATTATTTGTTAGGCATAAATGTACCTTTTTCATTTTTGGGGCCGTTATCATTACTACTTGTATTAAATTTATACTTAACTTCGTAGGATTGTTAGTCTCACCCTTTTTACTTCATTTATAACTCTTTTCACACTTGTTATAAAATTCATTATTGCTCATAATGAAATAATTATATATTTCATTTTATTGTAGCATGGCTTCTTCCATATGTGATTAATCCCGCAAGTATAATGCTTTCTTTTCTGACATGTTATTATTATGGATTGCAATTAAACCTCTTCAGCGTTGTAATCATGTTTAAAATAATAAATATACTTGCCCTACTATTTAAATAAAATTCCATTAAGAATTTGGAAATTGTATGCTTCTTATGATGGTTTGTGTAACAGTTATGTTACATGGGGGAGGGGAAACGAATAATCAAGAAAGAGGAAAGGAGAGGTCAAGGAAGCAAACAGAAAGAAGACGAAGTGAGGAGGTAACTGAACAGAGAGGAGAGAAATTGAGGAGACGGAAAATGAAGGGACATCTTCGTGCTATAAATTGAAGAGTAAGGAGACCAGCGAGATCGTGAGATCGACTTACCTATAGAGTCGAACGGAGTTTAGGGCTTCCCTGAGCTTTGATTAACTGGGGGCAGCATCAGTGGCTGGCGAGGACATCTTTGTTGAGCGAAGGAGGAGGTCGCGTTGTTACCGTGCAGAGGAAGAGGAAGCGGAAGGAAGAAGAATTGTGCGAAAGAGCCAAAGAGAAGAGGAAGAAAAGAGAAGTGAACATTTTAAATAATAAATTAATTTCTATACTCATGTTTATTGTAAACTTAAATTTTAAGAAGGGTCGAGGATAAAATAAATTCAAGACAGATCAACTAGCAAATTAAGCGTCATCGAGGTGAGTACTCATACTTTTAATCTATATAAATAATTTATTTCATCTCAAATATTTTGTTGTTGATGATTTATGTACATGTTTTATTCTAATTGAAATATTATTTTCTCTATTAGTCATATTGTTACAAATTTTGTAGCTACTTACTCTCATAGTATATGTTTTATATAGTACATTGAATTAAATGCGATGAATACATAGCTGACCTTTTTATGTTGACTGTTTGTACGTGCATTACTAACTATGATGAAGTCATTCATTGATGGTACTAATACATAGCTGACCTTTTTATGTTGACTGTTTGTATGTGCATTACTAACTATGATGAAGTCATTCATTGATGGTACTAGTGGGGGAACATTAAAGTATCGTACATGTATATGAAAAAGATATTGATATTGATCTGTCTTAATTGGCACAGTTTTTACACGATGCTCCTGTGACGGATGCACATATATAATGATATTGATATGAGTTCTTTGAATAGCTTTAAATATTTTTATTGATTTATTGAAAGCTTGACTTGCATGCATATTGATTCATTTTCTCTTTTATTACTGTGATTTATGAATATGAGTATTCACTAGCTCATTTAGCTCACAATTGGTTTAAACTAACTTTTCAGATTAATTAAGTGATTAACGATGAACGTTAGAAGATATAACATTTATAGAAGATGCTGCGGACAACCAATAACGAGATAATTTTAAATATATTATTTTAATTTAAATTGATTAGTGACTCGTTCAACTGTTGAATGATAGATAAATATAAAAAATTTAATTTACCCCGTCCGACCGTCTGTACCTGTCTTGGTTAAGCCAAGGCTCGGGTAGGGTCGTGACATTTTGTAGGTTAGTAGAACCCTTTTAGATATTGGCTAATTGACTCATCAAGCCCAAAGAGTGACGACACTACAGGAAACCGTAGGTCTTTCATTGGTTGGTATTTACCTTCTCAATTTCAAGGTATCTAAACAAATTGATTATATATAAATATAAATTGAAATTGAATAACAAATAATTGTTAAATTGTATTCTATTAAGACTGCTTCAATTTGATGTTACTACATTGATTGTTAATGATTTCAAATTTCACTAAATGGATTGAGCATGTTCATATTATTATCCTTTATAGTATTATATATGCATATAGTGAATTGCCCCTCTTTATTGTTCATACTACCTGCCCCGACCCATTATCATTTATGCTTTAATAAATAGTGATTATTTAATGAATTTGATTTCAAACTCCCTTCGATATTTTTGCATAACAATCACTCGGAGGACAATCTCCACAAAAGCTAATATTTTTGCTTTAGACTTTCGTTTCGGAATTTTTCGATATTTGAATTAGCTGTTCTTTTTTATTTCAGGAAGTTGTTATCATTTCAAGTTTTATTTCAGTTAGTTTCTTATTTTTCTTTCAGTTGTAACAGTTTAACACTTATTTATAAAATAAAATTCATCTTTTTTTGCTTATACTAGTTATTACTTGTATACAATTTTTTCATTTGAGAAATCAAATTTGGTCTTATTCATTTTATCGCGCCCTATGTTGTCGGAGTGCACCACCCTCCGAACTCAAGGTGTGCCACTTCGAGCCAAGAACTGGCGACCCATTCAGGATTTTAAAGAAGAATAATAACAGCACATACAAGATTAACCTACTCGAGATTATAATATCTCTGTTATTTTTAACAACACCGATTTGTCACTGTTGTTTTATAAGGATTTGGGTGCTTTTAGTGAAGAAGGCAATCCCTCTCCTACCGAGGACAACAAAGCAAGAGTCTCTTGTTCCCACTACCAAACGGACCCAAGAAGGGGAAAACCAATCAAGAAGAAACCGGTTCAATCAATCACCAAGTGCTGGTTGGACGCCTTAATAGGGAGTCCTATTTACCTTATTTAGCCTATTATTAGGGTATTTTTACTTTGAAATATATAAATATATTATTAACTCCTAATTTTGCAACTTTAGTTTTTGTTTATGCATTTTTAGATATTGTTTTCTTTAAGTTTCTACCATAAAAAGGAGTGATGGAACTTTTTCCAAATGGAGTGTATAGCTTGTCCGAGAATAGGTGGTGGAACTAACGTAACATTCGTACTCTCCGAAATCACCATTTTCGCTGTGTTTCCTACCGTATTTCTCTTGGACAGCAGCCAGAACTATTCTTTCGCTATACAATCTTCACCAACTTACATGTTCTCTTCTTTTTGCAATTCTATAACATCTCCCTGTTAGATCCGATCATCAAACAATTTCAAGGAACCCTAGAACTGTCGGTCAAAATGCTATATATTGATGTTAAACTAAAAATACTATGTCAAAGAGTAATCCTTAAGCCTACATTCAACATTTAAAGCAATAAAATTGCAACCTTGGACTCCTTAGGCATACCTGTTATCATTATGGAACCATCAACCGGGCATAAAAATTCTTCATTTTCTGAAATAGTGCTGTTGAACATCGCTGGAGTAGAAGCCAATCTGTAAACAATTACCAAGGGATAAATAAGGTATATTTAAGATAGTATGCTTCAATTCAATTCCTAAATGTCATAGGAACATTTCAAATCAAGGTTCTAACAATAAGTATAGTGATAAGACATTCAAATAAAGCAGAACATGGGTGCGCCCAATTAATGGGGCTCCCAACAATGAGAGAATTGGGGAAGAGTTAAAATTCACATCCTTCCTCAGGATCGCAAAGAGGTTGATATATTGCGGCATGAAACACGCTCAGAAATATCATTCCTTCACTGAACACAATATTCACAACCAAATGTAGAACAATTGGTTTAGAAAAAGCTTCTTTACTCACCCATAATGAACAACATCTAGTCCAGCACCCGCAAGTCCAAGAGAAATGGCATCCTGGAGATTCAGATTTCAGTAATTAAATTCCCAGCCATATTGATGGCAAAGTTAGTCAACTTCCAAAATTGAGTTTCTTGAAATTGTAAAGTATATCAAGATATTACCTACCACTGAAAATTGAATGATGACTCAAAAACATAATAGAATAAAGGAAGATTTACATACCACTCAATTCTCATGTATTTACATATCTAACACCTAAACTTCAATTTTTATATAAATACCACCTTCCATAAGCATGAAAAGGTTTATTTCGCATTTTAAAGTTAGAATGATGGAATTTTCTATGTTACTTGAAAGCTTTAGCTGGTTTGAATGTACAAAGCTATGTTTAGGTGTTAGAAATGTAAGAACATAAAAATTGGGTGGCATGTATGTAAATGCCCCTAGAATATAACAATGGTATGAGTGTCCATATGATTCAAATGTGATGCAAACAACTCTAAACTAATGTGGCTTTTTTGTACAAGTGTTAATACATTGATATCACTGTCATTGCCGGTCCCAAGCCCGGATCTGAAAAGCGGAAGGTTGTGTTAGGTAGTCGACAGCCAGCATAAAACTTGTCGAAAAAATCATGACAATCTTTTTTATCATTGTGTAAGTGCTAGGGCGTCCCCTGGAAGCGACGCGTCTAATCTTTTTTATCATTGTGTAAGTGCTAGGGCGTCTTCCAGACAAAATACAGTGAAAAGTGTGCAAGTGTCGCTACACCAGCGTCCGGGTGTAGTGTCAAATAAGCAAAGGTTCCCACATTACGGATGAATGCGGGTAAAGAAGTTAATCCATGAAACGAATATTAGGATGGGATCATGGAATATAGGTACTCTCAATGGTAAATTAATGGAATTAGTTGATATTTTGATTCATAGGAAAATTAACATCTTATGCATTCAAGAAACTAAATGAGTTGGAGAAAAGGCTAAGGAGATTGATGATTTAGGTTTTAAACTTTGGTATTCTGATAAGAGTCGCGCTAGAAATGGTCTAGGTGTAATTATAGATAAGAGTTTGAAATATAATGTTGTAAAAATTAATAGAGTTGGAGATAGAATTATAGCCCTTAAGATTATCATTGATACTAAGATTTTTAATATTATAAGTGTTTATGCTCCTCAAGTAGGTTCAGATATAAGGTCTAAAGATAATTTTTAGAATGACTTAGAAGACTTAGTACAAATGATACCTCTTGAAAAAATAATTTTTATTGGAGGAGATTTAAATGGACATGTCGGTAGAGTGGCATGAGACTTCAGAAATACTCATAGTGGCTACAGTTTTAGAGTAACTAATGAAAAGGTAGAGCTATTTTAAATTTTGCTTTAGCGTATGATTTTGTTATTACTAATATTTTATTCAAGAAGAGATGTGAACATCTTATTACTTATAAGAGTGGATCTAATAAAACACAAATTGATTATTTTCTTATGAGAAAAAGATATCGTCGCGATTGTAAAGATTGTAAGGTCATTCCAAGTGAAAATTTAAGTACCCAACATCGTTTATTAGTTTTAAATTTTAAGAT
>NW_018164679.1:1042043-1042808 GCF_001263595.1 Phalaenopsis equestris
ATCTTAATATCGTGAATAATAATAAAACATTTCATTTTTACTGTCGCATTAGTAAAAAAGAAGTTGAGGAGGCTTTAAAGAAAACCAAGGGTGGAAAGTCTGTAGGACCTGATGATATACCAATTGAAGTGTGGAAATATTTAGGAGATTTGGGAGATTCTTGACTTACTAAACTCTTTAATATTATTTTAAAAACTAAAAAAATGTCTGAGCAGTAGAGGAAGAGTATTTTGGTCCCATTTTTAAAAATAAAGGGGATTCACAAGAGTGTGCAAATTATAGAGGAATTAAGTTGATGTGTCATACTTTAAAGTTATGGGAGAGGGTAATTGAATATATGTTAAGACACATTACAAAGATTTCTCATTCTCAATTTGGATTTATGTCGGGCAGGTCTACTATGGAAGCTATACATTTATTAAGAGGTTTGATGGAAAAGTTCAGAGATAATAAGGAGAATCTACATTTGATTTTTATTGATTTAGAAAAAGCTTACAATAAGGTTCCAAGAGATATCCTTTGGAGAGTTCTTAAGAAAAAAGGTGGTGATATGACTTATATTCAAGTCATTAAAGATATGTATACTAGAGTTGTTACATGTGTTCAAACTAAAGGAGGATTGACCAAATATTTTCCTATTTTTGTTGGATTACATCAGGAATCGGCTTTAAGCTCATATCTTTTTGCTTTAGTTATGGATGGTCTTACTGGACATCTACAAGAGGATGTACCTTGGTGTATGCTTTTTGCTGATGATATTCTTCT
>NW_018164679.1:1043467-1074366 GCF_001263595.1 Phalaenopsis equestris
ATAAAAAATGATCTTAATTTACTAGAACTAAATGAAAATAAGACACTAAATAGGACGCAATGGAGAAAAAGGATTCATGTAGTCGACCCCACGTAGTGGGAATAAGGTTTTGTTGTTGTTATTGTTGTTGTTGTTTTTGTTAATATATTGATATCATTGAAATAGAATTAAGAACCTCTCTTAACACGCTAGGTCTTGTGGTCAATTACTAAGCCATCGACATAGTTTATGAATAAATGGAGTTAAGTGCTCACCTGACTGACAGGCGAAAAAGGGTGGAAAGGGGAGAAGGCAACATAGAAGTAATCAAGGTGGGATTCACCAAGTCCAGAAGGGTGTTGTGAATATTGGAGACGAAAAAATTCAATGGTGTGTGGAAGGCCCGAAAGGCTGGCCAATAGTCAAAAAGATTCAAATCACTCTGCCAATGTATGGAAGGTTGCTAATTATCAGCATCTCCTCCAAATACTTCAATCACATACAAGAGAAGGAACGGAAAAATTTAAGGTTGAGAAGACTTGAGAATGACCAGGGAAATTTTATCAAAAAAATAAAAGTCAGAGGCTCAAACTAGCCTGATCACTGACAAGCTTCTATGAGTGTCCACGCCTTTGATATTAAAGAGAGTGATCCTGGAGACCCAAAATCCGATAGGAAAATAGAATTTTAATATGTCAAGACATCAGAACTACAATCAAGTCTCAAAATAGGAAGGGAAACACAGCACAAAGCAAATCTACGGTTAGGCCGAAGCGAAGTAATTGGTGGACAGTGGTGAGAGAGGACTGGGAGAGGTGGTGGTCGGTTGGAAGGGAGCAAGCTAAGTTGCAGTTAGAGCAGCGAGAGGGATTTGGGGCGGGGGTGTTGCGGTGTTACAGGATTTTTGTGAGGAGGCGTAGGGGTTGGGAGTGTTGAATGGGGCTGAAGGTAATATCCGGTGAGGTTGGAAAATGTTTTCGGTGGTTGTAGGGCTTGGGTAAGGTTAGTGGAAGGAAAGATTGGGTGTTTAGCAGCAGCTGGAGAAAGAGAATAGGCAGGCGGCAGAATCTCAGGCAGGATGGGTGTGCAGTTGGGGTTGGCGGCAAACAGAAAAGGGTAAGTAGTAAAGGCTTACATGGGATAGTCACCACCTCAGAGAAAAATACAGTCAGAGCAACATCTACACTCAGATACAACCCTAGCAAGGAAGAAACGTCGACGGCATAAATCAAAAGTAAGGAAAAAACTGAACCATAAATAACAAATCAATGTATTTATAATAAGATAACTAGGAGGGGAAAACCCCTCCTCTTGGGCGGCGGCAACTACAAATTTTAAGTAGGGTTTGGCGGTTCAACCTCCCTACTGAACTAGCAGGGCTGCTTGTCAAACCGGTCGGGACGATTCACCCTCCTAGCCCCTGCATCAATCTTTTATAGTTGGGGCAGCTTCAACTTCATTCATCAAAGCTTCCAGCTATTTGTAGTACAGTGTCAAGTCCGCGACATTGAACGTAACAGACACATTATAATTCCCTGATAGGTTGGTCTTATAAGCGTTGTCATTCAGATTCCAGAGTATTCTGAAAAGTCCATCTGCTCTGGGCTTGAGTTTACCAAATGCTCCCAACGAAAATCTTTCTTTCTTCAATCAAATCCACAGTAGATCCCCTCCTTGAAAAATCATTTTTTTCTTGGTCTTATTCGCAAGGGCTTTCTATTTACATTTTGCTTAGTGATCTTCTTCCCAACTTCCTCATGGAGCTTCCGGTGCACCCATTTCTTCGCATCTTCACTAATCTTTGATGTTGGCAGGAGAGGTACAATTCAAGTGGAGTGAGTAGATTGCGCCCGTACACAATCTCAAATGGGTGTCTCATAGTCTGACTCACGGATCTGTTGTAAGAAAGCTCAGATTGAGCCAGAATCAAATCCCACAGCTTAATACTCTTTCACACAATGCATATCAGAGGTTTCCTCAAATTGTTGTTTATTACCTCCGTCTGGTCGTCCGTCTGTCGGTGAGCTACTGAACCCAACTGAAGCTTAGTGTCCAGCTTCCCCTTACAAGGTCCTCCAAAAGTGACTCAGAAATTTGGCGTTCCTGTTGAAAGTGAAGGTCTTGTGTATCCCGTGCAGTCTCACATCTCCCTGCAGTGCAAGTCGGTGAAATGTGATGCATTCAGTGTTCGATAGCGGGGTATGAAATGCATCATCTTCTAGAATCAATCCACCACATCCATCATAGAATCCTTTGTTCCAATGTGTTCTCGAGAGACCCACCACAAAATCAATGCTGACGTCCACCCATGGTGCCTCTGGTATAGGTAATGGGGTGTATAGTCCTTCATTTTTTCCCCTAGTTTTGGCCAAATGACAAATCAAGCAGTCTTACGTGTCGCTCTACATCTCTCGTCAGTCGAGTCGAAAAAAAACGCTCTCACAAGTGAGAGTCTTATCACTATCAAAATATTTTGTCAGTCCATCACCATAGCTTTCCTAAACAATGGACTCCCTCAACGAACATCAAGGAATACACAACTTACTCTAGTAAAACAAGTAACCATAAGCTCTCCAGTGCTGCTTGGTAGGCTTCTTCTGACATTGCTCCAAGATTTTTCTAAAATCCTCATCTATTCCATATAGTTTCTTCCTACCTCAAAGCCTATGAATCGAGCTTACATCGCAGTCATCAGCAAGTGGTGACAGCTTAGTGCATTTGTTGCATGGTTCTAGCTCACCACATTGTGCTTAAGCGCGAACTGGAACGATGCTAAGAACTCCACCCAAAATGCGTGTTAGGACTTTAGTTTATTCTAGCTATTTAGAAATTTCAAACCTTAATGGTAAATGAGCAAAAAACTTGCTCGTCAATATGTAATGGCTCCAGTGATCAAGTGCTCTCACAATAGCATAAAACTCCTTATCATGCATCGAATATTTCCTTCATGATTCATTCAGTCTCACTGAAGAAGGCCATGGGGTGGCCTCCCTGGCTCAGCACTACCCCTATCCCCATGTTGGATGCCTCACATTCCACCTCGAACAGCTAATTAAAATGCAGTAGTGCCAGAACTAGGGCCTGAGTCACATTCTCCTTCAGTGTGTCGAGAGACTGGTCTGAGTTGCATCTATCCACTACAATTTCTCACCTTTCAAAAGCACTATTGATGGTTCTGAAGCTCTTGATGAATTGCCTATAAAACAATGCTAGTCCCAAAAACTGTCTTGGTGAAGGACTATGGTGCGGTCCAGCCCACAATGGCTTCGATCTTTATCGGGTCCATCTAAATGCCCACACTAAACACGATACGACCCAAAAAAAATACATATGCTATCAGGAAGTGGCACTTCTTTGGATGGGCGTAAAGCTTTCTATTTGCGAAATCTCAAAGACCATCCTTAGGTGTTGTAAGTGCTCCTCATCGGACCGGCAATATACCAGAATGTCACTGAAGTATACCACCACAAATTCCCGATGCGAACCAGAAGATCTTATGTACGGGACAACTGATTCATCAATCTCATAAATGTGTTGGGCGCATTAGAAAATCTAAACTACATGATTGTCCACTCGTATAGCCCATCCCGAGTCTTGAAAGTGGTCTTCCACTTGTCCTCTGATCTTATCTGGATCTGGTAGCAGTCGTTGCATAAGTCAATCTTAGAAAAGAAATGGAACCGTGCAACTGATCCAAGAGATCATCCAAGCGAGATATAGGGAACCGGTATTTGATAGTAATGTTGTTTATGGCTCCAATAACAATGCACATCCTCCACGATCCATTGTTCTTGGGTACTATCAATGAGATGACAGCACACACGCTAGTACTCTCTCTGACCAAGCCTCTTGCAAAGAGATCATGTACCTGTCGTTACAACTCCTCTTACTCTGCCTGTCTCAATCTATAGGTGGGCCAGTTTCACAACACTGATCCGGGTATTAGATCAATTGCGTGTTGAAGGCCTCTAAGTGGCGACAACCCTTCCAGAAGACTTTCAGTCATCATGTCCTAGAAGTCACACAGCGGTGGTTGTATAGGAGTTTGTATCTCAAACTCCCCTAAGTTCCCTCTAATAGGATAGACGCCATTGCCACTGGAGCACTCGAACTGACTGCATGAAAGTAGCTTTCGGGACTATTAGCTCCTCTATCTTTGTAATGTCTACTACTCTTGCATCCTTGATAAATAAAAGCATGATGTGCCTTCCATCCTTCTTAAAGGATAAGTATTTTTGAAGCTGTCATGTTGGTCTTGCAGTCGAACTGTTGTGAACTCCCTAACAGATTATGGCACACGTCTATTGGGATCAGATTGCACCTCACTTGCTCCAATAACTAATCCCCAATCTAAAATTCAACCAAGTGATGTTGATCCACGAGGATCTCGTTGCCCCTTTTCTACCAGGTAAGGGAGCAGGACTAAGGATGTTTTTTTTTTTTGTGGCCAGCCTCAATTTCTTCACCATCAGTGTGGATGCTACATTCTCGCAGCTCCTACCACGATAATCAAATTGCAAACTTTTCCTTTTACCGTGCACTTAATTTGAAAAATATTGTGTCTCAGCCTTGACTGATTCTTCTACTCCATCTGCAAAACTCTCTGTATGACTAGCATCTCCCTTATCTCTCTAGAGCTAAAGTTCCTATTCTAGATTCTCCCTTGATTACTCTTCCTCTACTTCGTTGACGACGCATTGCTCTGTGAATGAAACAACTCGGCTTGTGGGATAGTAGGAGGTTATGTGTCCGTGCACGTGGCATCTGAAACACCTGATAGGCACTTTGTCGAGCGAACTACTCTTTTTTGGCTTTTTCCACTCAGATCTGTCTTATCATTTTCATGTCCCATCTTTCCAACT
This sequence comes from Phalaenopsis equestris, assembly GCF_001263595.1. Taxonomy (NCBI): domain Eukaryota; kingdom Viridiplantae; phylum Streptophyta; class Magnoliopsida; order Asparagales; family Orchidaceae; genus Phalaenopsis; species Phalaenopsis equestris. The sequence continues at coordinate 1,048,309 of NW_018164679.1, forward strand.
CCTCCAAAAAAACCCCTGTAAGTAATTGTCGAAGTGTTGGTGGTTTTCTAAAGAAGGGTTGTTGCCTGCTCTAATTTTGTTATCTTTCCAATTTCAAATCTAAAGTCTAGATATTTCCCAGTGACCAATAGGGTTGCAGTTGTACGACTTTGCTAATAGCATGATTTAGGCCCTCCAGATAATGAGCTATGGTGTGTTCCTCGAGCTCAACCAACTCACACTTCATCTGTAACAAATCAAACTTCGTCGTGAACTACTCCACCGATAGGTCTCTTTGTTGTAGGTGGTGGAGTTTCAGAAATATATTTAATAATAATAAGGCGGTATATATTTTCTCTGCATCACCTTCCTCATGTTCTCCTACTTGGTAAGTTTGTTTAAGGTTTAGTCCCAAATTTATAAAAGTGTCAATTTAGTCTCTAACTTGAGAAGTGTCAAAATAATCCTTTAACTCTTTGCAGGGGTCATTTTAGTCCCAAGTTTATAAAATTGTCAATTTAGTCTCTCGGTTCTTTTAATATGAGAACTAATTTGGCACTTTCATAAACTCTAGTAATAAAATTACCCAATGTAAACATTCAAGGGACTATTTTGGCACTTTATTCAATTAGGAATACATAGTAGAACATATCCAAGTAAACCTAATTGTCAATCATAACTCAATCAAATAATAACACTCCAAAGGAGTCAATCTTCTAAAACAGCAAGAGCGCAAGCCCCATGTTCATTGAACTGCAATATTAGTATCCATTCAAATTTTAGCAAAGCAAAAATAAATACAATTAAAAAGGACAGCTCAGAGTTTGACAGCTAATAACCTAGGTTAAATGGAAGTAGGGGCATTTACACAATTCATAAGCATTTACAGATCTAAGCTCTAAACTTTAAATTTTACATTTATACCACCCTCAATTTTGGATAGAACCCCAACCCGAACGATCAACCTTTGGTTGCAAGTGAGCAATAGAGAGAGGGAGAAAGAGAGAGAGGGAGAGAGAGGAAAGAAAATAAAAGATTATGCCGAGACAGCGTCGGATGAGAGCTTGATGCAAGAGAGAGAGTTGGGCGAGAACTTAAGGCGAGGCCACGAGAGAAGGGGAAACGGAATGATTAGGGTGGTTTAAAAATAGCATTAATGTACCTTCAAACCACTACATGCATCATAGCCATTCCCCCAGCCTGTTCGATAAATCATACAACCTTATGAGCAACTTGATAAGCGAACGAGCCAAGTAACCTCCAGCACGAACACGAGATCGATAAGCACGCAAGTTTTAGTTCTAGCTGGAGTTATAGCTTCATAAGCCTAACTCGTGAGTCTATAATCGAGTCAAGCTCCAGTAGGCTTGTGAGCCGACTCAACTCGTTTACACCCTAAATAGAATCAGAATAACCAAAAAAATTAAACAAAATTATTTAATCTCTAATAGCTTAATCCACTCCTGTTATATGCAAAATCAATTATTGTACAAAAGGAAATAAGATAAGAAAAAAATTAGAATTATTTAAAATACAAGAAAGAAATATATTTTCTTAAACTGCCGTTTTTTTAACACCATTAACTTAAATTTATGTTAGTTTTTCTGGAAAAACTATTTTGGTCCCTGTTTAACAAATCTAGGAACTACTTCAAGCCTTCTATATAGTCTTGAACTAAAATAGGCTCTCACAAATAGTAAGGGGCAATTTTGGTCCTTTCCTCAAATGCCTGCATAACTCGAGGAGCTTGTACACGGTGGCTAAACAATGATCGGAAAAAAAGGAGGATTCCTCTATAAGAAAATATGCAGCAACAAACAAGTTTCTCCCCAACTTCTACTTCCAAATAAAATTTTATCTTATGTGTGCAGCACATCAATGACAATACAAGCCAAAGTACTAATAAGCTAAACTTCAGTTAGATGACATAAAACACAGCATGGTTTAGTCACAATAATAATAAAAGATCAAAGATAAACCTGCAATGTTTGTGCTGAAATTCGTGAATCATGACCGATTGAAACCCTAAGGCGCTTTGAAGCAGCTGGTTTCTTTTTTTCTAACAGCCACGCAGCGAAAGCAGCGCCAATTGCTTCTGAAACAGGCTCAGTAAGACTGATGGGTTCCCCCTCGACACCCTCAACTGCCACACCTCTAATATCACTGCAGCAATAGAACTAAAATTAAATCCCGGTAAATCTAACAGAAAACTTCAAACCGGTAATCATGAGGCAAGAATTTTATCATTCAGAATTAAAGGAATGAGATAATACAAGATAACGACATGTTTCAAACTTAAGAAAACGTTATTCATTCTATCAAAATTCAATATGAAATTGATACCCACATCTAGAAAAGAGGAATTTAATAACTTCTAAAAAAATTTCAAAACAGCAATGCCAGTTTGAACAAAATTATCGAGACAATTAAGTCTTTAGGAGTTAGGGGAAGGGACGAACAAGATTGGCTCATTCAAGTCAAAGATAAGAGTAAGACAGAGTAGAGAGCAAGTGAGAAGGATGTAAGAAGAGGAAGGAGAGGAGTCGTGTGCTTCTCATACCCGATGAACGATGTAGTCGTGTGCATCTCAAGTGAAGGAGTAGAAGGTGAGCGGTGTGACGTGTTCAAAAGGTGGAATCAGTGTCGCTACAGGTGACGAAGCCGAAGTCTAGCGAACTTTGTAGTGCGAGCGATGGTAACCTAGGGCTTTTGCAATTAGGAATAAGAAGGCCCGTTATATCCTAAATTGTTCAGGAAATCACGCACAAGGAGTAAAGTGAAGGAAGGAGAATGATAGGAAGAGTAAACAATAGAATGAGAGCATGTAACCTTTTATTCAAAAAAAGATCCCCTATTTATAATCATAAAAGATACTTGAAATGCACAAATACATCTAATGCCCCTTCACTGAAGAAGAGATACAAAGGTATTAAAGTCTTTTTTACAATTAATGCTTCCAGCCTTGACAATAGAAAAACTTGATTGGTCGAGGAAAATTTCAGTCATTTGTATCGGATCCCTTCGTTCGACATTAGCAAGTCAAACGATGTGAGGATCTCATAGGTGTTTCTTGACTGAAAACACCTTTTGTTTAGCCCTAGTCTTTATACAATCTTCTTCTTTCATCCAACATAGAGCTTCTTCCTTCGTTCGGTCTATTGTGTCCGTCAGGCAATGTTTAGAGGTGGCCGATCAGATAAACCTTCACAATGTCCTTATCCTGGTCCAGCAGTGATTATGATCCCATATCAAATTGCTCCTATTGACCAAGTCCTCATGACCTTTGAATGCGAGCCCCTCCTTTTCAGATGTCCACATTCTAAGCTTGCCTCAAGATCCGTGCTAACATGATTCTGCCATACAAGGCCGAAGTTGAGTAGGTTTTTCGTCGTGTGGCGTCGAAGAGGAAGAAGGGACTAGGAGAAATGTGTGCTTGCGTGCATAGAAATAGAGGCTCGCATGCCAAAAAGAGGAAGTCGAACCAAGACTTTATAAAAAAAAGTGTTTATTTTTTTTAATATACAGTCATTCTGAGAGTTACTGAGATCTGGTATTCATTTTTTCTTCTTCCTAGATTTGTAAACTTGTCAATCATCTGCCAGAGGTAGTCCCGTGTGAACAATATGTAGATCTTCAAAGAAGGTAAACTGTTGATCTGACTCAGCCTGCAGCACACCTTGATCCTGACACTCCTCCATAACTTGAGTACCCTCTTATCTTGCAATAGATGGTTCCAAGACACTTCTGTTAGCATATGTTGCAACAAAATTCATAGAATTTATAATCTGAGGAAGAGCTGCCTCAACAACAGTAGGCGGAAGTTGTTGGTCTGGTTGGTGAGGAGTAACCTTATGAGTCAAATTCTCATTCAATATTTTTGAAAGATTAACAGTGTCTGCTATATTTTCCTCCACATGGATTATGTTGTTAGGACCTGCCAATCTCAAATGTGGGTGAAGCCTGAAGCATTTGGCAGGGGTGTACCCAAGTAGTTTACAGTGATTGCAGTAGTAGGGTCTTTGTTCTGCTATAATTGGATGTCAATATCCATTGTGGGTAGTACCAAGTCATATTTTGTCCACATCAGGGAGAGTGATATCCCTTTCTACAATAATTCTTACAACCGAAGACCTGATTAGATTGAAGGTGGGTGTATCCAATTTCATAGGTTTCCCTAGTACAGCTCCAATAGAGTAGAGAACTTGGTGGTCGAAGTAGTGCGACTTTAGGCCAGATAGTTTAAACCAGATTGGATCTATAGGTGATTCTTGACTGGGGTCAAATTCAGGAGACCACTTAAGCAATTTCATATATTTTCCCTTTATTAGCATAAATATTGTCATAAACTTCTTGGAAAATATTTTGGTATAGTCTTCCACTTTAGATAATTGTATCATCACATGTCTCCCATCAAAGAGGTCAACCTTCCAAATTCCCAATAGTTTGAGATCTTTAAACGATTTCCATTTTGGGATGTCCCGATTGGAACTTCCCAATGAGGGTGAATTTGAACTTATTAACCAGGTTGGAAACTTCAACATAAAAGAAGAAAAGAGTCAGTTTGTCACTCTTCATATCCGTCTTCTTGATAAGGTTGCAATCCTCCTGGCCTTCGAATGATTCATGGTAAACCTGATGGAAAACCTGATCTGATCCCATAGAGTCAACCATATCAACAAAAGAAGTCTTCCCAAGGTTTAAAATTGAATTAGTCGGTGGTTGAGAAGGAGCAGTAGCCATGGAAGTGAGTTGAACAGCTGCAAGCTACTTGAGCCTGGACTGCGAGTAATTCACAGGACGGACGCGAGTGCAAAGCTGCAGAAGTTGGAGCTGTAGGAGACTACAGGAGGCGTAGCTGAGAATGGAAGACGCGCGACGAAGAAGCGACGTCACATGACGCAGAAGTCTTCCAGCGTGAAAGAGCCGAACGAACGAGTCGGAAGCCGCAGAAGCGCGACAACACAATAGTTTCACAATTAAACTATCCAAAAAGACTACAGCATCTTCTCCTGACAATGGCTTCTCCCAGCAACAGCTTCACAACTGTTTCTTCAAACAAGTGCAGTTTAAATATAATAATCATTTCATCACCCATTATCCTTTTTTTCTTCATGTAACATTCACCTTCGATTTCCTTCTTACAAGCTCTTGCTTTCTTATTATGAGGATGTGGTCTTCACAACAATAGTTGAACTTAGGCCCTGTTTGACTGTGTTGTCTTGTGCTTATTGTGCTCTCTACATTCCAACTCATATTTAAGTCATAGTTGTTTTCACTAAATCGTTACCTGACCAAACCATCTAAGAAAACTCTAATTTTGTTCGTCACTGGAGCTACACGAACCCTATCACGGATATATTCATTTCACATTTGTCTCTAAGTGTAAAGCCACTGGTCCACCTAATCATTCTCATCTCGGTAACACTTAAATTAGTATTATGCTTCTCTTTTAAAGGCCAACGTTACGAACCATAGAGCATTGCAGGTCTCGCCACCATCTTATAAAATTTTTCTTTCAATCTAAGCGGTGCTTTTCTTGAGCCAAGCTACGAGTGGCTTATCGAACGCTTGATTCGTTTGCAACACTAATTAGAAGTTCATTTTCATGCATGAAAATGAAAACAGGAAACATTATCTAATTCTTACTTAGAAGCATTAGTTTCCACATGGATTCCATTGTGCAGCTCGAAGAGATGATCTTTATTGCATACCTCATTGGCTAACTAGACTATGTAATATGGTAAACAATGTGGAGCCACAACTAATTGTGGGATCAAGGCTTTGTTGTTGTTGTTATTGTATTAGTGTTGAGTGATGTATCACTTTTAATGTAAAATTTAAGACGTATGACTTTTTGTAATATTTTAAAGTTTAGTTGTGGCGTTATGTTTAAATTATTTCTGAAAGTATGCACTTGCAGTTATATTCTACAAGGGCATTTTAGTATTTATTTTAGAAATAGTTGCAACACAATAGATTCACCATTAAACTATCCAAACATACTACAGCAGCTTCTCCTGACAATTTCTTCTCCTAGCAACAGCTTCACAACTGTTTTTTCAAACAAGTGCAGTTGTCTTAAATAGACCCTTAAATCTACATTCCATCTCATATTTAAGTCATAGATGTTTTCACTAAATCCTTATCTCAAGGAAGCTTCAATGATTAGAATACCAAGTTGAGTTTTTACAATATCTGGGAACTAGCTTGAGGGGGAGTGTAAAATTTTGTCCCTATTAGGTGGCCTAGACCACTGGCCACATGGGCCCCACTGGATCAATTTGTAGAAACTATTAGAGGAAGTTTCTTATTTCAATTCTATATATTTCTTCCTTCTCTTTCTTTCAGCCTTTTATAATATCTGTGCGCCATTGTACTGCTATAAATCCTTACAATCTTCATTAGTAGTTGCTAGTCAGCCCGAATTGGCTCTAGGAGTGTCAGCCTCCTTGCCTTCAAAGAACTAAGGTTTTATCTCCTGAAAAACAGAAGGAAAGGATTTCAATCTGCTTATCCGTGTGTGATTACAAAAAAGAATTATAATGCAATTCCCAAAAATGAGCCAATACTTAAAAAGATGATGTTCACTAGTTTCCATGTTAAATCATAATAAATATGTATAATTATTTACTTTTCACATTTATTATCTGCTTATGCATCTATTCTGTGCTATGAAATAGCCTTTGGGTGAATTGAAATTGATATTGCAATCAAAAAAGAGTTTAAAATTTTAATAACCAAATTCACGCCTACATCGCCAAGGTTGTGCCTAAAACCCCTTCAATTTCCAAAAGGCTGTCAATTTCCTGCTAGATAGATTGCATAAAATAAGAGATGAAATTTTGCTTAATGACTGTAAGCTTGAATGTTGGATTGGCATTGAGCAATTTTGTAAGCACGTCGAAGCCATGTTAATGAGTGATGCATCTCTTAGTGCTCATCCCAAATACTTTGAGGGATGCCTTTCCAATGTGGCGGGTAGAAACAACACTTCAATAGGGAAAGGAATATGGAAGTTTGCTTCAAGGTAAGCCCATCTACCCAGAATTGCAAGTTAACCATTAAGAGCATGTAATTGGTTGATTGATCCCACAATTAGTTGTGGCTCCACATTGTTTACCATATTACATAGTCTAGTTAGCCAATGAGGTATGCAATAAAGATCATCTCTTCGAGCTGCACAATGGAATCCATGTGGAAACTAATGCTCTAAGTAAGTATTAGATAATGTTTCCTGTTTTCATTTTCATGCATGAAAATGAACTTCTAATTAGTGTTGCAAACGAATCAAGCGTTCGATAAGCCACTCGTAACTTGGCTCAATAAGAACTCGTTCATACTCATTTGATTAACTTATTAAACAAATTAGAACACAATTATAAATACTCAATTGTTAAATGAAGCTTGAATATCTTCATATTAGATTCGTTTATAATCACGAACAACATCATTTAAAGCTAAAGAACAAGCTCGAAGCTCAATGAATTGTTTCATTTAAAGTTCAAGATTAACCTCGTGAATAAGCTCGGAATTAATGCTTATGAATAAGTTCGATTAAAGCTTAATTTAAAGCTTGTAAATAAACTCAATTCAAGCTCAATTTAAGGCTTATCTATATTAAATTAAATTAGTTTTTAAATCATAATACATAAAACAAAATAAAAGCATGTTTGTTTAGTTGTCTGCTTATTTTATGCATTTGTATACTATTTAGTTATTTATTTAGTAGCATGTTCGTTTAAAGGCTCGTTTATTCTTGTAAGTTCGACAAGTAACTACTTTATAAGCTCGACAAAGCTCGTTTGATTATAAAATAAGTAGCTCAATCATATTACTCATTAGTTTGTTGGAAAAAAACTATTTAGTTAAAAAATAAATAGCTCGACAACACTAACTTTAATTTGTTCAATAAATATCATTTGATCAAAAATCAATTAGCTCCATAATACTACTCGTTAAGCCACTCGAAAATGACTCAATTATCATCATATGAAATGAACATGAACCGAGCTCAATCAATTAGAACAACAAATGAAACAAGCTAAACAAAAACTCAAAACTCGATTTAAGCTCAAGCTCAGCTTGAAACCTGAACATAGTCATGCTCGACTCGGCTCGGTTTGTTGGCCGCCCGACTTCTAATGATGAAGATTGTAAATAAATTCAAATCGGAAGACTTCAATCTCAATGTTGACTTTTTGCATCAAGTACTTAGTTGTTTACGCGCATGAACTTTATCAGTTAGCACTACTTCACTATTGAGTCCTTTGACGCACAGAAATTTTCCACTTAACACCCTTACAAACAAGGAAACTCACAATGAATATGCTCCAAGTCACCCTCCAGCAATCTTTAGAAAGAACAAAGATACAAATCATAACATTTTAAGGATACCTGATAATGCCCTAGCATCTCTAGACAGTGAAAAGACAAAATAATTACTTGGAGAAGATATATATGGATTGTTCAACATGTATTTACTAAAGTGATAAACAAATGTATTGATGAATACATAAATAAAATTGTACCTCCCATTCTGCAGTTTTAGAAAGTTGATTTTCTCATACGATGGAACATCACTTGTGCTAGTCGCAGCTGAAGAAAATAAGAAAAAAAAAAATGAAATATAAATAAATAATATTGCAAGATTTAAAAGGAAGAACTGCAGAAACAAACAAAATAATGTCGATATTAAGAAATAACAAGTAAAATTGACTTCATTACACACTGAACTTTCAACACTATGATGTGGAGCGGATATTCAAAGAAGAACTATAACAAACATATTAATGATTCAAATAACATTGTTTATTATGAGAATAATGTGGCCTACTAAAGTCAACCTTGAGATTAACATGCATGGTGAGTCTAGAACTAACCATTGCAATGAAAATTTCCTCTGTCCGAAATCCTATATGCTGGTAAAGAATCCAAATGAATTAACTGTGTTGCAGAGTATGCTAGCTTCATTTTAAGGGCGCACTTGTCCCCGGGATATCGTGTGTGAAATACGCTATTACATTTGTAATTGTACAAGAGATATATGTTTTCACCAGTCAACCCCAGCTTTGCTGCACCCAAATTACAAATCTATCATGCATCTCAAAATTAATTTATATATACTGTAGAAAAAAATAACAAAAAGCTAAAAAACTGCTAACAATTTGCTACCTCTTTGCCAATAAATTGCTAACAAATTGCTTATTGTCATAAAACTACCAATAAAGTTAACGAAAGAACAAAAGTAGCCTTAACAAAATAACAAAAAGTGGCCATAAGGTTTCAAAAACACTACAACCAAAAAAAAAATTCAAAATTCAAGTCTGCAATACAAAATGCCCAGACAACATCATCATTATTATTAGCCTCGACTCTATTATCAAAGCTTACTGTATGAATGATTATTCTCCATACATCGTAAGTAACATGTTACATTTGCTCTACCCTTATCTGCTTCCTCATACTTCCACATGAATGTATTCACCCGCTTTATTGGTGCATCTTCTACCGTTCTTTGTATATGACCAACCCCTAAATCAAATTTACCGCTACCTAATCCTTTATTGGTGCTGGTACAATTGTCCTAGTTGTATAATATTTCATAATCTATCCACTCTAATTTGCCGCATACATCTTAATATTTTAGTAACAGTCAACTTGGCTATAAGTGGGAAATCTATCATCCAAGACTAAGATCCATAAAGAGATAAGATCTAATACAAATATAAAAATTTACTTCAAATCTCTATGATATTGTCTCACAAATTACAATTGAGGTGCATCCTTATTTTGACAATCCCTTGTTAACACTAATAATTATGTAACCATACTTATGTTTAATTGATCCAAAATACTTGTCACAACAAGATGAAATGTGATCTTCTAGCAATACGGACTCATAATTATCCATTCCAAACCCAGTAATATTTAAGATCATATATTAAAGCAAAATTTCTAATAATCTTAAGATCTTATCGTCTAAATTGCCATCATTGTTTTATGCTTCACTTATTTTAACAGAGGATACACCAAACAGGATAGTATCATCTGCAAATAGCATAAGTGCCTCAGTTTGGATATCTTTTGTTAAACATCTCCACAAATAATATTAAGTATACAACTCAATTGTGACTCCGAATTTAATCTGATTGTGATTATAACCATTTAGATTACTCCAAAACTATTTCTAAAATGCTAGTCAAATCTTAACATGAAGCAGATTGCAAATCTTTAGAGCTAAACTCCACTTACACTCAATGTGAATGAATCATCAATTGCAAGTCTAACTTGATAAATATAGTCTAACTTACATGACCTAATGTAGCATGCTTGTGCTTACATCAAGTCATGCGGGTCTCTAGTGAAATAGCCCATCAAACTTGAAAGGACTTGGTCATAGCTCAAAGACCTATAATAGTCTATTTCTATACTTCACTCATTCCTCGACTTAGATTGACATAGTTTCACATATGGTTGAGCCTATTTGACTAAATGGCCACCCTCATGAACAATTCCCTCGTTGACTTGTGGCTTAACAAAGCACCAACTAATTCTAGGCCAACCAAGTTTATCATAAACATTTATTTTAGCAAAGCACTTGTGAAGATTTCATCAAAATCAAACCAACATGTGTGTTCTATAATTTATTGGATCGATCATGAAATGAGATCCTTTAAAAGCATATGTGTCATCTCAAAACTATCACAATCCATCCTCAGTACTATCAAGTTATCCATGACCAAATTTAAAAAGGATTAACAAGATTTACTAATGCATCATCAAGTATGACAAACATCCAATATATATATATATATATTTGTCCACCTCAAATTTCATGCAATTTAGATCGGCAATTTATTGTTTTATAAAAACTTTATAATTGAAATCAACTTGCATCGAATAGTTTGAAAAAGGAAACAAACTCAAACTTCAACACATGAATTATAACACTACCTACATATGCAAATCTAAAATCCCCTTGTCTAGGAGATAATCAAGCAATGTGATTAAGTAATCAGAAGAATTAGGCTCAATCTTGAGAAGAGTGTGTTCAATTCAACTCAAATAGAGCTATAGCTACTCAATCTACCTATTCAAAATTTAAGGACTTCATCTAACCTTAAGCTAATTGAAATTTGAGCTAATTCCCAACTCTAAGATGAATCAACTCAACCTAAATCTACTCTTATTTCAAATATAATTGTTGAGGCTCGACCATAAAATCATTAGAACTGCCTCAACTTAAATCATGTCAAACTAACCCAAATCTAGCCAAACCAATTTAAGTCTATGAGGATCAACTCAAGGCTGTTTGGCTTTAAACCAAGCTATACAAGCTCAACTTAATTGAGTTCAAGACTAACCTATGGTGAAGCACTCTAATCCACTAAACCCAGCAACTTACATGCAATTCAGCAAGCATAACGAGCTCAAATGCAATCCAATTCATACCAAATCAACTCACCCACATGGACTCAATTCTTACTAAAATATACGATCAATGTACTCTCAAAACACTTAGATGTGTGAATTGTTAAGTGCAATTAATAAAGTTCTAGCAAAACCCAGCTAATTCTTTCAACAAATGTCTCCTGCTATTAGTCAAATCCTTGCTTGCCTTCTCATTTACATTTGTTAATCCATCAAAATGAGTTAAGACGAAAAAGCATAGCATGTAAAACATACACCTTAATATCACCTAACATACAGATACCTATAGTAGCCGCCCTCCATGTGAAGTAGCCACCACCTATAAAAATGAACTTTACCTTTAACCATGCAAAAAATGCTAAAGAGATTCTTGTAATCTCATATTCTCTTCACTTGGATGCTCATAATCGTGTACGCCTATTAGCACCCCAATCATTGCAAAGCACCCAACCTCCCAATGTCAGGCCCCCCTCAAAAGACCCATCTTTTCATCATAAAAATTACTCATAGTCTCTGCTCTCTCAGCTCTCAAACTCAAAAAAATCACATCATCATCCTCATAATAGATCGATCACAACACACCAAGCTCCCTCAACTTGTTCCCCCAAAAGGCATATCCAAGCACCCACCTCCCATTTGGTCATCGATCACTACTACCTTAGTGTGGTCATCTTTGATCTTGCCTTCTCTCTCCTTCCTACTCTATCTCTCTCTCTTACTCTTTACTCTTGTTCTCACTTTTTCCTCTCTCATCCCTCGCCATCTCACTATCTTTCTCTCTCTTCCTCCGTCTCCGTCTCAGATTATATATATCTTTATTCCATATCCCTCTCTTTCTTTACCTTTCTCTCACTATCTCACACTCTCGCACTGACTCGTTCTTGCATTTAAATTTTTCAAGAGCAAAAACAAAGACATGAACACTATCAACAGCATTCACACCTGCATTTAATGCCTTAATGCCATGCACTCCAACCTTGTTAATGTTACATGCATTCATGCTTGACTACTTAATCAATATGCACATCCATGTTTGATGACTTCATCAAGACCGCATGCATTCATGCTTGAAGACCTCATAGACAATCCACATACATTCCACACCCAACGACTTCATCAAAATTGCACAACAACTTCATCATCATGCATGGATTAACACCGCATGCACTATCAAAGGGATATGACAGGCGCACCATAGTGCACATTTCCATATAAAATTTCTATAGGTTCATGCCCCCGCACTACAAATGACATCATTGAGGCTTGGATATATGGATATATGCTTACAGTGTGTGTGTGTGTGTGTGTGTGAAAAGAAATTTTGATCCCGCAATGGTATGATGTATTCCTACAATTACCTTCAGTGACGGGTGAGGATCAATTACCTTCAGTGGAGGGTAAGGATCGATATTTTGTTATTCCCCTTCAATTTTTCACATTGTTATAGTCCAAAAGAAGAAAAGAACTCGCACGATGAAGAATGCCTAAAGAAAGGCTTATCCTTGTGATTTAGTATGCAAAAAAATTGTGAAGTGAATTTGAAATAACATGATATGTGCTAGTAAGCCTATCATTGAGGTTTCAAGTAGCTTCATATCATTTTTAAATAAAGAATAAGACAACTGGATGTCATGAACATACACATGGATCAATGAATGGTTCCTCTGCTCCAGGGTGTTGGTTTAAAGAAGAGTAGGTGCAATGGCATCTCCCTCTAGCCATTGATATTTTTTTAGTGTAGCCTGTGCCTCATAAAAAACAATCACAACTTCATTTTGTTAGCATCTCTAAGGAAGAGTTAGGAATGCCATCGTGTAATAGCAATAGTGAATTTCATCAATGATTGGATCCAGTATTCTACCATTATATATTCATTGAAGTTGTAAAAATTTGCCCCCTATCCTACTTTTCTACAAACTTTGTTAGTAAGCCCTGTGTGGATTGAGGCTTGGCATTCATGAGATTTATTATTTTTAATTATTCCTCAAAATCAAATTATTTACAGCTGAAGTGCACAAAATGCATCTACTTTTATAGTTTTCAAGATTTATCTCAATTTCCATATCAACCCCCTTGCAAGTCATTTATTTCAGATTTCTTCATTAGCCAACGGTTTAGATTTTGAAAGTGAAGCTTAATTGATAGGAATGTTGCTCTATGATAAAGAGAGCATCCATTTAACATGTTGTGCATTATGTCGTTAGCTGTCATAATTGATTCATTACCTGTGGTAAATGTGCTTTGACTATTTCTTAGTTGATTGCTAGGTTGATTGTGATATCTTTTGACTCGATCTATGTTTAAGTTCTAAGTTACTACCAATTATGTGTGTGGTTATGGAGCTTACTGTTATCCGAGAGGCACAGAGAAGTGGGTAATGTCAATGCATCATTTTTTTTCTCATATTTGCAATAAAGGCGGCAAACATAATGTTAAGGATTTCTTCATTTTCGTAAATAGATAGATGCCTTGTTAACTGCTTAACATCTCTTTGATTTTGTATGATATTAATGTTCACATGAAAGGGTAACTTTGGGTAGTTGCAAGTGATTTGTGTCTCCATTATGGGCATTTTTTTCCTATCACTACTGATTTTCTACTTGGTTTCTATTTATGTATTTCATGATTTTGATGCCATTGCTTATCACAAAACATACACAAAAGAACACCAAACAAAGGCCTGATCTTGATAGAAAAATTAGAATCTCCCACCCTCCCCTCTCCCTCCCCTCCCTCCCTCTCGTATATAAAAAAATACTTGTAAACGTCAATCCAACCCATCATTCAACAAGTACATTGTTCATGAAGGTAAAGCGGAATTTTTCTCACCACTTGGTGCAATTGCTTACTTTTCCATATACACCAAGGACCGGATAAGTTGGGAATGTTTTCGTGGTCTGTGTTTTGGCAAATCATTGCTTTCTCTAAACACTTCTTTGTGAATCCTGGAAAACCTATCAATCCAGTTTCAACAAAGCAACACGACAGCAAACGCTGATGAACATATGTTGAATCGATAAAATGTACTCATGGTCTTGCTCTTATTGCGCACCTACGCAGATCATCTCGCTTCATCATCTTCGATCAAGTACCTAAGATGCATTCAGAACTCCTGATCAACAAGAAAAATGATCCCGCCGGAGATAAAATCGATAAAAAAATAAACCAGCTCTAAAGTTTTGGATCACCAATTCCACTGCACGTACAACGCCAGAGAATGGGAGCTTAAATAATCGACCGTGAAGAAGAATAGGAAGGTGGAAGAGGCAAAAGTAAAACCTGCCATTCCGACTGAAAGAATTATAGTGCCGGATGCTTGAAGATGGCCTGGAGCGATATCCTAGCCAGCCGAAGGGCCTCACTTCCTCGCTCTTTGTCGAGTCGCGTTAGCTCTGTTCCTCATGAATTGTAAAAATACGTTAGGCAATATCACGAACTAATTTTTTCTATAATAAATTTATTACATTTATATAAAATAAAAGAAAAAAAAATCAAAAGCATTTATTTTTGGTCTTTTTTTTTAAGAATCTGTTACTTGCTTTTGATGATTACTTGTGCAAAATTTGTCTTGAACTAAGTTCCAAGAAGTTTAAAATTTTATTCCGGCAAGGTTAGGATAATGTTTGAATTTGGATTCATAATCAAATAAAATTGATACATGTTCAAACTCTATTCGAATAAGATTTGAACATTATGCATGTACATCAGAAATGCGTCAGCATGAATCTCGAGATAATTAATGAGACTATGAGATAGAAAGTACAACTAATAAGGGCTCATTGGCGGAAGACGAAATGACTCATTCACTTGGCCAGATATAACCCACTGAATCAAGTGGGAGACCAACTTGATGTTGGCCATCTGAACCAAGGAATAAGGCCAATCAAGCCGAGCAGAGGCATCGATATGCCTATCGCTACAAACTAACTCAAGGGAAGAGTCAGTATCACTAGCAGTCTCATCATTGTCATCTTGTACTTCAGAGTTTTGTTATCCTCTTGGACAACTAACAGTAACCCCAATGAGCTATGCACCTCCGACTCTGTTTCCTTCTTCCACCTCTCAGCTACAATTGCCCGCCTCTTGGCGTCCTATGTCTGCTTTTCAGCAGCTTTTGTTTGTTCCTCTACGAGCTTGACCATCTTCTCAGCCTTATAAGACCTCATCTCGGACACTATGAGGAGTGTAAACTGGAGGCATGAAGGATTGAATGCCATCAACTAATTTCTTTTGACGGATTGGCACAGGAGGTTCTAGGCACGAAAATATATTTCAGAGTTGTGGGACCAAAAGACATCTCAATTTTTTAGGCAATGAGAGAAATGATTGGAGAGTTTGAGTGCTTGTCTCTCCTCATGTTGATGAGGGTGAAATGCTCGTTCTTACATGTGCAGACATTTTCTTTCTCCCTCTGCGTGGCGAGCCACGAGCGAGGGGAACCCTTCTTCTTTTGGGGTGGGGGTGGGGGGGAAGTGTCAGCTTACTAGTTAAGACTTTCTAGATCACAATTAAATACTTGAAAATAAAAAAGATAAAGTCTGCACCTTTGGTCCTCTTATCGGTGTGGGCAATCGCCACCCCTGCCCCACCTCCATCATCTCGTTGGGTTTTATGGGCATCTAACTCTACCCACAGTAACTTGTCTGCATACAGAACCTGATTGACAACCATCGGTAGAGTTTACTGGTGGACTGAGAGCCTGTCTGCCTTCAAATTCTTTTAGCTTTGTTTGGAGTCTCAAGAGGCATGAAGTTTTTTTTGTACACTCATCTTGTTACGATAGGTTGAATTCCCCAACCGCTTAAGGAGGACCCAAGAAAAAGCACAACTTCCAATTCTTGATTTTATTCACCAAGCCTAGAACTTCAAATTTGTTGGTCAAACTAAATTGAACATAGTCATCTGGGTCGACCCTGACTGAAATCATATAAGCAAAGAGCTCTAGTGATCATGGGATCCCCACTCAGCGGTAGTAAACTATATACGTCATTATCAAAGCTATGGAGTTAGGTTTGATCTGGGTGGGAATAACTCTGTAATGATTGAAGATCAATCATGGTTCAAAGCAAGGCGGCAGACACAAACCCCTTACGAACTGATCCTGATAGAAGATGAAATCCTCTTTGAATATGTTTGTCGACAGATCATACTCTTTAATGGCTCATAATTGAACGTAGGGTCAAAGACACAAGTATCTTGCAGTAGAGTCACCTTCCCTAGTGTCAGCACTGGCCTATCAATCACTAGGACTAACCCAAAGAGTCGAGGAAAGTGTTTGGAGCCATCTGAATGAAAAAAAGGGGAGCAAAAAATCAAGAGAAGGAACGAAAAAAAATTAGAGACAATGTCGCCAAAGCCTACATTCGGCCCTTATATATAGAGTAGTAGGGGGGAACAAAATCTTCACAAAACTATACCTTAATTTTGAAAATGTGACATCACATTAACACAATATTCAAGAAAAAAAATAATGGAAATAAAATTTTATTTATAAAATATTAAACTCAATTATTTAGAGAGAAAATATTTTACAAGAGGTTGATATGTTGCTTTGGCCAAGAATAATGTTCACCGAAGTAGCCACTTATATAATTTCTCTCCCCTACTACGTGGTCTGCCTCAGCCAATAAATAGAGCATCGAATATATATCCCGAACATCTGACAACTTCGACCAAAGGGAAGCTAACTCCTCCCATTACTTTTTTATTTCCTCATCTTGTTGCATCCCATCTGCGAACAAAGATTCCTCCATCTCATCAAAGCAGTGGGTCGGTCATCTTGGAGACATCCTGCATCCATTGATCGCCTCTCCATGAGCCACAAAAGGGCTGCCTTGGGCAATCAGCCACATTTTCTTCACTTTTAGGGCCCGTTTGGGGCAGCTTATTCACGCGACGGAGTTTTCAAAACGTCACTGTATCGTTTGACAAAAACGTTTCAATAGCGTTTTGCAGAACGACATTTGAATTTTTAACTAAAAGCCGGATGCGGCTCCTTGGGCACGATCTGCGTTTTGTTTTTCTTTTGGAAGGAGTTGCCCTCTTCGCTTCGCTCCCAGACACCATCGATCCTCTTCTCGTTTTATTTTTGCATCAGCCCTTCTGTCTCGCTAACTCCTCCTCCCTATTCTCCTGTATCTTCTGTCTTTTGTTCGCTGCTTTGTCGAAGGATTCGCTCGGGAATCAATTTGTGATGCTAAAGGATTCGCACACAAATGAATTCGTGATGCCCTAGTTCCTCTCCATCCTCAGACACACCCTCCAATCTTCTCCGATGCAAGCAGATCACCATGGGGTTGGCTTGTGGCACTGCTCTCGGTCTCCTCCTCCATCTAAAATTCGCAGCTGCACCCTCTAATCTGCTCCAGCGCAAGAAGTTCACCGTCTTCCTATTCATATGAACTTCATATCAACCTTATTCAATGATTTCGTTGAGATTTTCTACCGAGAAAGTCAAACTATAATCTAATTAGCTATATATAAAGGTATGCATACTTATCAATTGTTATATTTTTATATAAACGAGCATGAGGTGTTTGATGGTTTGCCCTATTTAGGCACAAATGACTTGAAACTAATTTTTGACATAGTATTTGCTTTTTATTTAAATTATTCGATGTATTTTCAATAAAATTTTGAACGTGCAAAAATTGTTGGCTTTTCAGCCTAGATATCCTCTGTTCTAATTGCTTTATGTAGCTTGAGCAGGCAGCTCTTTTCTCTATGTTAGAGTATATATCTCCTGGCTTGTGAGAAATCTGGTTCTCGTGCTTTTAAATTTCTTCATCTCTCTCTGTCTTTATTGACTCATTCATCAACTAAAAATGAAAGTATGAGAGGAGCTCTATGTTTAATTATAGTTTGAGAGAGATTCTTCACCTCTCGCTTAGAGAGAGAGAGAGAGAGAGAGAATAATAGAAAAAATTAGTTCATAATCTCAATATATATATATATATATATATATATAAGTTGGAGGTTTCCTTGTGGTTTAAACTGTACTTTGAGTTTGCTGAATGTTTTTGCTTCCTTTCTTTTTCTACTCAAATGCTTTGGCGGCATTTTTTGGAGTTACCTTTCGGTGCTCGTATAATTAGCCATGGAGGCCCATGGCTCCTTACTTTATGTTTGCTGGGATTATGCAGATGTTTTATTTCCTCAATGATTTCCTGTTCCAGATAACATGAAGTCTATTGCACCTCGTTAGGAAGGAATCTATAACCTGTAAATGCTAATTTACAGGAAGTTTATTGAACCTACAAAAAATTTGTTGTCGGCAACCGCTGCCTCCATAATTTGGTAAGTATAATTTTCTCAATTTTTTGGACTGATCTATTCTATTTTTAAAAACTGCAGGAAGAAGAGTTACAGTTGTTCAGGCAAGTCCGAGAAAGTGGTGTGTCGGTGCGGTCTACCATTCTTGCTACTCACGTCACACCAGGCACATAGCTTCGGGAGGCAATTTACAGGTCCCACAGTGGGCACAACGACAGGAGGACTACAAATTCTTCAGATGGGCCAATAAGGAGTATGTTTCTATGATATCCAAACTAGACACCACTGTTTAGAGTTCGTCGATATCAAAATTTCAAAACACCGCATCTGGTTCGAGTGCTTCCATTCCTACTGCATCTCAGTCAGACAGGTTTGCTCAGAGTTCTGGAGTGTCAGAGTCGGGCTACATGGGTCGTGATTTGCTCCTACATTTTAAATTCAACGTTATAATTTTTTTCCTTATCATTCTGACTTGTTATTTTTATTTTTTTTTTATCTCATTATAGTCCATATTAGTATGTGGAGGTGTATTTTACTTTTGTATGCATAACTTTGCTCGTTTAATGTGATCAGATATATTTGAGTTATATAAATCTATCTCTACTTATTTATATTGTCGTGTCTTAATATTTGATCTTTAATATTGTTGATAAAATAACTTATTCTACTACACATTATTAATTCAAAAAAAAATTTGCGAATAAGCTGTTTACCAAAAGCACGAACCAAACAGCTCAACAGCTTATCCAGAATAGGGGTAGATTGGTCATTTCTCTAGAATTAGCTATTCTCAAAACGCACTAACCAAACAGTCAGCCAGATTATCCGGATCAACTGCCCATCAGCAGATTATAAGGATAAGCTGCTTATCAGCAGAAACTGAATAAGTTGTAGCTGCCCCAAACAAACCCTTAGTCGGCGTTGGAGTTGCCTCAACTAGTCTCGAGACCAGACTCTGATCAATATCCCCTAGAGGTGAGTCATCAACCTATATCATCTTGTCTACACTAAATATTAGACAAAGAAAAAGAAAATTTTAGTCTAGCAGCAAGACTGCATCTCCTCATATCAAGGAACTAATCCAACCTAGGCCATCAAAGTGACAAGTTGCTCTCACAAGGTGGCAGTGGGGCGCTCATAGTCCTCCACCCCCTAATCGGCGATAAAGCACAAGCAGCTCTTTGCTGCTTAAAAAATGAAGCTATAGTGACTCCTTTCGTTGGTGGTTTGATTGGTTGGTCACTTGCCATGGTAGGACGTTCGGTTGATGGATCGGTGGTCGAAACGCCCAACCTTCTTCCAACTTCCACCCAATCATTCCCCTCTCAAGGAACTTGAAGCAAGTTAGATGACCCCACTTCATTTCTTGGAAGCAAGTTTTTCGCTTCTCTCCCTCTCTCATGTTTTCTCCCTCGAGCCTCCTTTTTCCCTCGGGCCACTTCTCTCACTCTTATTATTTATTGCCTCAAGGCTTTTTTTTGGGCTACGGTGCTAACAGCCTAAAGGTGGCCCTCATCATTTTCACATTGGGGACTCCACATGAAGTTTTCAGAGCATTCACCATAAATTTGTTTGAAAACCAACAACTCAGACATTAAGACACAAAGCAAACGTTGAATAATAAAGGAGTCAGTAACGCCCTATTTATAGATTCATATGCACGAAAATCTAGAAAATTCAATTATTAAAGCTTTGATTACAAAACAAATAATATCTACTTTTGCATTTAATTTTCCTATTTTTATTGCAAATGTCATTTTCAATAAGTGAGAGAATCATGAAACTAAAATATATACATTAGGAATACACCAACATGAATCAAGGAGTTCCAATGGCCTAAGAGACAAAAAAGTAAAACTAAAAAGGGCCCACTGGAGGGACGACAAAGAACCCATTCACTTAACCAAATGGAACACCCTGAATCAGGGTTGGAGGCCAACCAGGTGTGGGCCACCCAAACCAAGGCATAAGACTAATCGAGCCGAGCAGAGGAATCAATTTGTCTATCATTGCGACTCGACTCGAAGGAAGAGTTTGGAATCTCTAACAATCTCATGGATACTCATGAAATTCCTCATAATAGGTCAATAACAGACAATAACATAACCAATAAATATCTTGAATGACTCTCGTCAAGGAATGAACTATATATAATTACAGTAATTTGCCATATATTGTTTATTCTCATTCTGTCAATAGAAGCTCCTCATCAAATGATCAATAGTCCAAAACCAGACTATGATAACTGACCAGCAATGTCGAGCCAATTAAGTAAAGTCTTGTAGACTCGATGACCATCAAAGGCCCACCAGTAACCCCGATTCAACATAATCTAATAAGGAGGCCTTGCTGAGATAGTACCCATTGGATTTAACCAACCAAATCAAGGGGTAGACGGGCCGCATGCCAATACATGTAAAATATCATAAATACCCTTGTAACAACCCCATTAAAAGCATGACAAATATGTAATTTTATATATTATACCCACTTATTTATAAATAAGGGAATCATTTTATGAGAAAAGTTTAATCAAGAAAACTAATTTACTATTC
The DNA here is from genome assembly GCF_001263595.1 of Phalaenopsis equestris. Lineage (NCBI taxonomy): Eukaryota > Viridiplantae > Streptophyta > Magnoliopsida > Asparagales > Orchidaceae > Phalaenopsis > Phalaenopsis equestris. Next base: position 1,069,545 of record NW_018164679.1, read on the forward strand.
ATTATTGTGCACTTCAATATCTCTCTCTCTTGTCTTATGCTCTATTCTATAAATGTAGTTCAGGAACAAATCATAAGTCAACAGTCCAATTACTCAAATATGATTAAAATAATGTTCAAATAGCTTAATTTATCATACTGGAATAAGGTTCAAACATATTCTATTTAAGATGAGAAATGAATCTTATGATAATGCAATAATTTATAAAGAGAAAATGAAAATGAGGCATGATCAATGAATTCTGAAAAAACATTTCGAGCCTAGACAAGAAGTTCTATTATACAATTCAAGATTGAAATTATTTCCAGAAAAACTTGAGTTCAGGTGGTCGACACTATTTATTGTGATAAGTGTTTATCCAAATGGAGTTGTTGATATTAAAAATCCTAAGACTGGAAAGTTAATTAAAGTAAATGGACACTGGTTAAAAGCTTATATTAGTGGAGATAGTCCTACATTTGAGGAGATCTTAATGTTGGGTCAACCAGATTAAAACATTGGATATGTTGGACTGACGACATTAAACCAAACGCTTTATGGGAGAGAACACATAGTTATCGGTGTGATTGACTTGATTGTTGATTTTTTATGTAATGAGTTTTTTATACACGTTGAAGTCTTACATGATTATGTTGGCACAAAAAAAGTATTATCTTAATGTAATTGAAGATTGGAAGAAAGAAACTTGGATTTCAAGAAAATTGGTCTAGTGCTATAGTGCCACAGTTTGAGTAACTTCCTTGGAACCGTCAAAGTTTGGTTTTCTTCCCTCTTTTTCTCTATAAATCGGCTTAGGTCGGGAAGATAAGTGTTCCTTCGACTTTTCTTAGTATTTTGTTGAGATTTAAGAGTGGAGCCAGGGTGATGCCTTGCCTCTTCTTAGAAGAAAACTAACATGAGAAGAGTTTTCATCGATCATTAAATAGCCCTAACATCTCAAGAAACCTAATAAAGTATTTATAAATAAATTCATCATTGGTTATAAGGTTGATGGTGCGGTGCAAAATGGGTCAATGTTATATAACATCATGATTTTGAAAGTAATAATATCTCACATATTATTCAGTTTATTTTATTATAGTTTATGGGAAAAATATATGTTATACAACAACTTATGGATTTGGAAACTTTTTCTTCTCTCCAACGATACAACTTAGGGATTCATCAAGCCACTCGAAGGATTTTTCTTTTTATCTTATTGTGTATGTTTATTTTTTAATCCATATTATTAATTAGACGGTTCCTTTAGCTCAATGATGCTAGATCAATAGTTTTTTTTTTTTGTAACATTATATTTGCTACCTTATTTAAATGTACAAGAAACAAATATGGTGTAAATAGTTTTAAATTATTATATTTGACTACTTAATAACTTATACATTCAATAAAAATATAAATTTCTTATTTGTATTTAGTTTTTGAAATCATATATGCTACCATTACTCACTTCTCTATCTTTATCTTGAGAGTTATACATCAATCTTGATATTTAAATTTGAAGAAACAAAATTGTTTATCATCAATTGCATGAAGGAGATCAATGGTTATGGATTCATATTCTTATTTTATTTTTCTATTTTTTTCAATAATCTACTAAATTTCTTCCCAAGTACTCATTTTTCTTACATCCTCTTCGTATAATGATTAATTTGATTTTATTTATGTATAATAGCAAGAGACAAGCAAAATTCCATGTATTTTCAACCTCCTTCACTCCCTTCTCCACTTTCTCCTCAATCTACTTCTCCTTTTGCACCTCATGCCAAATCTCAACTATATAAGTGCTTGAGTCAATAACAAATATAATCCTTGTTATACATTATCCTCCCAATCTCTCTATGAGCACAACTTTAAATAATGTTAATTAGAGCATCCATTTTTCATTCAATTAGTACTTAATTTTTCACCAATTTATGCAGATCAATCATTAACTTCTATTTAGTGATAACAAATAGCTTCAATCTTCAACAAAGTATGAGTGAATTTGCAGTTGATTGTACTTCTGCTTCCTCGCTTATTTTCTCCTAAAAAAATTATTGTGTTCATTTTTTCCATCATAACTTATAATTAGGATAGGTTGGATATGACTATATATAATGAACTAATAGAATCTCTTCTTATTGATAAATGTCTTAGTGTAGAATATTGATTGCTATAATAAAAGTTAGGATTTAATTTATAATAGTCATCCATAATTTAGAAGAATATAATATCCAATTGAAAATAATGATTCAAACTGACATATTTATTTACCTGCAATTATAAGAAATATCTTCTTACAAGAATTTTAAATTTCCCTCAACACAATATCAATGGGACATCTCTCAAAGGAGTTTAACACAACTTCTGCCCAACTATTGGATGGATTTTTGGGCTTCTTACTTTGATGTTATTATATATCAAAGTATAATGTATTGAGATTGAATGTTCTTTTTTAGGGCAATGACCTCATAATTCATAATATCCCCCCCTCAGCCTTCTTATCATTTGCACTCATCATATCATCTCTCATAAGTATCCAGAAAATGATTTCTCAATTTTAATTAAGTCAAAATACTTCACAAAAAATAGCATCTTATTTATTATGGTTTAGAATAATACAATATAAAAAAACATAAATCAAGTTTTCAATCATTGTTCTTTTTCGTGCACAACAAGAAAGCTCACCTCAAGTTTTTAGCTCCCATAAATTAATTATATTTAAATCCCTGTTAATGCTGGTCATATTAATGCCCTCTTTATGCATGTATAATTCAAACCCCAAGTTGATAATTAAAGCAAATCTGAAAATAACAAAAATTATGTTTGAGCAAAATATAATTTATCTCTATTTTATCATTATTAACCACCCTTAATAATAATTAATGATTAGGAACCCCAATAAATTGAATTTCTAGATATTTGAAGAATCGACTAAAGTGATATATCTTAGCATTGAGTCATTAGCCTTAAATTATCATATACTTTTCTCTATCACACCCCCACTTTCATATATGTCTAGAACAATATATTACCTTTCTACACATACAGTTAGAGTAAACATATGTATTCATATCAAAATAACTCAAATGAGTGGATTTCAAAAGAGAGGAAAAGAGCAAAATAATACATATTATGATCAAACCATTGAACCATCTTCAAACTATGATTAAATCGTAATCAACCTATGATTTAACCATATCAAAGTATGATCAAACCATCTTGAATTATGATGGAATCATAAGAAAACCATATTCCTATATTCTTTAAGCCTTATGTGAAATTTTGAACAAGGTTTAATTTTAACAATATTTTGATCATGATTCAAAATTGGTTTTAGGGTGTTTTGATGATGGTTGTAACTAGTAGTGAGTACTATGATCACTAATGACATCTAGGTTAAGACTACTAAAAATTAAATAGCTAAATGCATAATATCACATACCTTGAGTACATGACTAACATAGAGATAACAATAAAAAAAAATTGTCAATTTCAAGAACAAAAGTTGTGATCATCACATATAGGCGAGCTATGAAGAGTTAAGGGTCGAGGAGGAGCTATTGTGATCACAATATTGCAAAACTCTTTGATAATTTCTTTAACTTTTATACGTACAAAGTATATTAGTTTCATTCAAAATAATTTTTAGACATATAAATTCTATTTTATTCAACCATAAAAAATAAGTCATACAATATCAACTTTTTATTAAAACATATCACAAAGTAGCATTATTCATCACAACATATTCGTTTATTAATTTTTATATAGAATAGGGAGAATACTTGAACCCAAAATATAGGGGTTCTTGAGTTTATTTCCAATGAATATACTACATATTCATGCACAAGTTAAACTTTACACTTTATGCTCCAAAATTTAAATTTGGACAATTACATACATACCAACAATTTTTAATGTACTTATATATATCTAGCACCCAAATTAATTTTTTAATTTTATACAATACAAAAATTTCATATAACATAAAAAATATAAATATTTTAACTTTAAAATTTTGAAGTTCATTTTTTCATGGATAGATAAGATGATATATATATATATATATATATATATATATATGTGTGTGTGTCAAAAGATTCACAGCGGTATAGAAGAACTGCGGAGCTTAACCTAGCATAATAATTCACTATGTAATTGTAAGTATATAAGCCAACTCATCTCTTGAACAAGAGATGGAATTGCAATATTAATGTATTAATATTAATAAATTAGTGTCTCGGCGTTGGATGAAGATCCAACAACACACACATAGATAAAAAGAAGCAGGAGGAGACCTCAATTTTTTTTGTAGAAAATTACGGAAAGCAAAAAGAACTGCGGAGCTTAACCTAGCATAATAATTCACTATGTAATTGTAAGTATATAAGCCAACTCATCTCTTGAACAAGAGATGGAATTGCAATATTAATGTATAACAATAATAAATATGACAAGCCGTAAAGGGCGTGATCATTTGCTGTGAAAGTAGTAACTCATCGTGAATGTTGTAGACCGTGGTAGTAACACCATCTGGTTATAGTGGTTTGTTGACCTAACTTTTGGTTGAGGTATAGAAATTTCTTTAGTAGCTTAGGTCTAGCCATAGGAGTTTCCTACTAACTAGTCTTAGAAAACTAGAAAAGGTACCCACTCAAAACTCTTCTCTTTACTCAACTTGAAGTTCCACATATTGGTCCTAACCTCTAGCACTTAGTAGGTAAGATCATTATGAGGGAACTCAAGGAGAGTTCCTATAGGACTACTTGGCCTTAGGATTGACCCTGGGTGTTGATTTGGAGCTAAGGTACACCATACCCTCACAATACCCTCACAATAC
>NW_018164679.1:1075187-1077147 GCF_001263595.1 Phalaenopsis equestris
GTCATATTAGCCCATGACCAAAATATAATGAAAATCAAACTTGGTATTCCCAATCAAGCTTAACCTTAGCTAAACTCTAGACCTTAGAGTTAAGTTAAGTTAACCATGTGTTAGTCATGATATTTATCCCTTAGGTAAGTATTTTTTTTTTTAACCTTAAAGGATAAGTTTCATGCAAAATCAAAATACTCACCAACACTTGGCAATTTCCTATTGGGCCATTTCTCTTGCTCATCATGAGCTTTAGACTTAATTTCCAAGCATCCCAACTGATCTAGTTCTATAAAAAAATCATGGCCATGACTATGGAAGAAAAGAGAGCTCACGGCCAAACAAGGAAGAGCCACCATAGATTAGCAAAACCTCCTCCAAAATATCCAAAATTCTTCTCCAAGCACAGAGAATAAGGGCTCCACCATTAATTGCCCTCAAAGCCTCCTCTGTGAGTTCAATTTTGAGCTCAAAATCGAGCTCAAAATCAGGGTACTGCTCCAAACTCCACCAAAATCAAATTAACCTTGCACACACCTTCACAAGGCCTAAAGAAGAAGCTTTCCCATCAAACCCCCCTCCCCCAAGCCCTCATTTGTTGAGGAGGATAAGGCCGAACCCCATTTTTGGGATCTCTAAACAAAATCCAAAGGAACTCCAATTGGTGCTTAGAGAAGCTTCGTTGGACCTCAACAAACATTCCACAAGCATCCAATTGAGGCCACACCTCTTGGACAAAGGTATAGGCCATTTTTTTTAAATTCGAGCTCGGTTTCACGGTTTGTGAAGAAAACTTACAAATCATGCTTGATTAACCGTATGGATGTGTAGAGCTAGGTCAGATCTACGATTTAAAAAAATTTCATGTAAATCCGTTGAGAATCGAGTGAGATATTGACGTTTGAAGGTGGACGGCTCTCGGGATGAACCAGATGGAGACGATGAACTGATGTCGTACATTCGCGCGTGTATCGATCAGACGGTCCTGATCGCGTCAGACAGAGATCATGTATATACACAATGCGCTGAGTCGGCGCTGACGCGGATGGAGGCATGACGCGGAGGGCGGGGACAAACCAGAGCGCGACACGTGGCATTTTCGGAACCCCCCATGATCCAGTCGGCGCGTAGAAAATTATGGGATTTAAAAAATTCAAAAAATACCCCTAAACTTCAAAAATTCATAACTTTTCATAGAAAACACTTTAAAAATTCATAACTTTTCATAGAAAACTCATAAAAATAAAATCAAAATATATTCTTGCTCAGTGAACAGAGGAAAATCATGTGAAATAAATTTCATGCTTATTTGATGCATTTTTAATTTTATAAAAATCACTTAGTGTTAGAGGTTTTTGAACTCTCCATTCCTATTGACTCATCACCGTGACCTCAAATTTTTATATGTTGTAGCCTCTGTCTAGGTGCACAATTTGAACATTTTGCCAAAGACATAGGAGATCTCTAGCCAGAGATTTTAATCTTCTAAGTTTGTATGCATTTTCTATTCAAATAATTATAGAAAATTGTATGTGGCTTATAAAATTCTACAAAAATTCATGTAAGTTCCCTATGGCCAGAGTAATCTTAGAAAATAATTTCATGATTTTTAAGAATCAAAACATCAATGTTTTAAACAAACCTTAATTTGCTTAAAACATTTAATTTGAAGCACACAGAGATTAAAATCATTTGATTTTTATTCTTCACTGTGGCTCATGAGTCATAGAACTCACTATAAAAATTTAAGATCATTTAATATTTTTAATTGATTTTTAAAAGTAACCATCAAATTTAAAACTTAAATGATTTTTAAAAATTAAAATATAATTCCAAAAATTATGAAACTTAGTTTTTTGAGTTTTCTGATATCAGGGGGATTTAATAAAAATAAAAATATATTTAAAATAAAAACTTGATTTTTAGGTTATTTTTAATTATTTTTAATAATTAAAAATAATAAAAAAAT
>NW_018164679.1:1078582-1079150 GCF_001263595.1 Phalaenopsis equestris
TGCTCTGACATGCATTTTGAGTTGCAGGTGGTGAAACGAGAAGACTCGCCAGGTACACTTTTACAGTTTACAGCATTTTACAGTCTTTCTTGTACTTTCCTACCGCACTTTTATTTATGCTTGTATTTACATACCTGCATAGAAAATATAAAATTACATAAATCACCCCCACAACATTTCAAAAATATAAGACAGCTCAAAACTTAATCACAAACATCACAAAAAATACAACTTCAACTATATTTAAATGTCTCTATTGGAAGATCGGGAGCCCTCGGAAGAGGTAACCTATGGTTGCTAACTAGGTTTTTCTACGGTCTAAATGAAATTATGCAACCCATTAAGTTGAGTTTAGTAAATTCATTTGGACTAAGTGATTCCAATAGAAAATAGTGGTGTCGGGACGATGGAACCGTAGGATCTTGACCGGTGTCACTTTAATCAACTTTAATATGCCCATAATAAAATAACTTTAACCATAAGGTCACTTGATTTGACATTATAACCAAATGACCTAGAAAACTTGAACTCTCTTACAACGAGGAGCTTGGAGCTTACATGGTGGGCA
>NW_018164679.1:1079660-1081976 GCF_001263595.1 Phalaenopsis equestris
TAGGAAGCTTTTTCCGAACCCAGCATAATATAAACCCTATTTAATTCCTTATATTAAATAGGGAAACTTGTCGGCCAATACATTGGTTTCGCAGATCAAACGGATGTCATAACTTTCTCTAGTTTATTTGATCGAGCCTCACCCTCAATTCTTGTGTTCATCCTTCGGGATAGATACAAGATTTGAGGTAAAGCGCTCTTTCATTTAAACTATGAAAATTATGGGGTCAGTTTGACTTCATCCTTTTCAAAACTAAAATTTTTAAAACGTCCTTCCGAAGCGGGCAACGGGATTTCAATTCCGATGACCGACAGCTTCTTACGGGCAAACCCCACACCAAAAATAGTGTCGACATGGTTATAGTTGAAAGTCAAGATAGTAGTTAGCCATGTAGGAAGTTACAAGAGCTGTGAGCCACGTAGACTAAGTTGGTCACATAGGTCGTAGTATGGAGTTGTAGGATATGTGAGTCACATAAGCCATAATGGTGAGCTATGATAACATCTATAGGTCATTGAGGTCAGAGTTAGGAACTGCAATAACCTTCACAATCCATAAAGGCCAGAGTCGGGAGTTGTGTGGGTTCTAGTCAGTCATATAGGCCATAATGGTAGTTATAATAATGTTCATAGGTCACAAAGACTAGAGTTAGGACCTGTAATAATGTCCGTAGGACACATAGATAATAGTTAGGAGTTGCTTGAACTGTGAGCCACATAGGATGGTCAAGGCATAGTGAAGAACTTCAAAAATGTCCACAAACCAGAGGAGTCAGAGATTGGAGCTATAAGCCTCGTAAGCCGTAGTCAGTCACATAGGGCGTAGTGGTGAGCTACGAGCCACATGGGCTATAGTTAGTAATATAGGTAATAGTTCTGAGATGCAATAACGTTTGTAGGTTTGGGGGCCATAGTTAGGACATGCAATAATGTTCCTAGGCCATAGAGGTTAAAGTTGAGAGTTGTGTGAGCTGTGAGCCACGTATGTTGTATTTGGTCACATAGATCATAATGGTGACCTGCAATAACACCTGTAAACCTTAGGGGTCAGAGTTGAGAGCTGTATGAGCTATGAACTTCACATACTGTAGTTGGTCACATATGTCATATTGCTGAGCAGCAATAGTGTTCATAGGCTACTGGGTCAAAGCTGGGAGCTACGTAAGTATTGAGTTGCATATGCTACAGTTTTGAGCTACATTATTGTCCATATGCCATAGAAGCCGGAGTTGGGAGCTACATGAACTATAGACCATGTAGGTCGTAGTAGGGAGCTACATGAGTTATGAGCTATGTAGGTCGTAGTTGGTCACATAAGTCGTAGTAGAGAGCTGTGAGTAGAGAACTTCAAGACTTTGGAGAAATCATTGTATTTTGAGTACGATGATTGTAAGCAGTTATTGTAGGGAGTTATCATCAAATCATTGATATGTTGTTATTCATGATCTCTTATTGGGAGTATGTTATTACACCGCATGCAGGGTGCGTTGCTACACCATAATTGAGGAGCGTCGTTGCACAATCTTTAGGATGTGCCACGTCTCTGGGATGCATCATATTGTCTTCGTAGTGCATTGTTGCACCATATTAGAGGATAACATTGCTCCATCTTAGGAGTTCGTCATTTTATCTTATTGGGTTGCATCGTTGCACCATATTCAATACGATACACTGCACTAAAGGGTGCTTCATTACTTGACCGACTTCTTTTTGTAATCGATAAATACAAGAATTTGATGACGCTACTAGAAGATTTAATTTTTCAGCAACAGTGTCCAAAAACTTGATCGCGATTTTATAGATGTGTCTGATTTGATTAAGTTGTATAATTATAATATTCAATAATGTTAAAGTCGAATTTGTCAACGCAAGTATACGTATCGCTCAAGTAATATAGGGCTCTAATGGAGTCCTAGATATCGATCCCACAGGGAGTGTTTTAGAATCACAGACTAAGACTTTTAGAAAAGCAAGACTTTAATCACAACAAAGACGTTCAATTTGCTTATCTGTCACTAATAGACAATTGAAATAAATTGATAATTTTAATAACTAATAAATAACTAATGATATAAAGTAGGGTTTAATTGTGATATTCAATATATAAGAAAACATCATTCTCCTTGTCAAGAAATTATAGTGAATGGATAAAATGAATTAGTTCAATTTATATTGTGCCAAATAGGAGCATACATATTCTTTACCCTTTGGTCCAAGCATAAAGAACATTGACTAATCCTATGCTTGGTTACTGATTCTGCGGCTAGGTTGGGAGGATACCGGCTGTCACTTCGGAGCTCCCACATTCCCCTCACCT
>NW_018164679.1:1082164-1084460 GCF_001263595.1 Phalaenopsis equestris
AAAGACAGAGAAAACTACTCATATCTCATGGGGAAAACACAACAAAACTCGGAATTCATATATAAAAGGAAATTCATAGAAACTACAACAAGTAAATAACTTATCTCTAATTTATCCCCAAGAACACTCCTCAAAGTTCCTCTGAATCTCTTCCTTTCTTTACAGCACACGGAATTCCTTTTTGAAGTAGCAAGGAGGAAGAAATCTCTCACTTTCCCTCCACTCTTACAATCTCTCAAAGAAATCCTCACAATTGTTACACACTAATCGAACCTCTCTAACCTCCAGGACCTCTAACACACTATCTCCCCCTCTATTTTTCGGCCAAAATGTTTTTTTAAAGTTTTAGATGAGTCCAAAATCTTCTCTTTAAATATGTGGATGAGTTTTCCAAAGAGTTGCTTATGCACCCCTCCAAAATCTGGCCTTAGCCATTGTACAAGCCGTCGGCGGCCTCAAGGGCGCCGTCGGCGGGCTTCTAGAGAAATTTTTTTGTCCTGTAGTCTCGGGAAAATCTCGCCGTCAGCGGCGTCAAGGGCGTCGTCGGCGGCCTAGTTCAAATCTTCACATTTTGGTCTTTTTCGCTCCAAATTTACTTTTTTTTGCATTTTTTTGCTCCAATGACCCTAATTCTTTATTCCTGCAACAAAATATCAAAAATACATTTCTTTAAAGTGCAATATCATAAAAAACAGTATAAAATAGGTATGAAAATCTCAACATATTTTCCTTTGGTCATTACTCCGTAATGTTGGTTGTTACTCTACGTTGTGCTTTGTTACTCCATAACATAAGTCGTGATTGTGCGAGGGGCTTTACTAAAACTAGTAGGGGGCGTTCGAACGTGGTAAATGACAATCTGAGAACAGTGGTCGGTAGTTCCAGGAGCGGAAAACATTTGTCAGGTCCTCGGTTCAGAAAAAAATGTTGGAATTCGCCCAGAGAGATTCCCCGATTGGACAATATATTGAATAATTTAGTGTCTTAATGATGTAAAAAATGAGTGATATCATGCTTGTTGGATGCGTCTCATCGAGATACTCGATTTGACAATACTCTCGTTAAATTTGAAACCTATTTTTATGATATAATTATCCACTAAAAACTTCAAAAAATAGTTTAATGGTTTGATCAAGACCAAATTTGACTTAAATTAGACTATTTTAGGGTCGTTCCGTTTGCCTTATCGAGCGGGACCGTGACAATAAATTTGCTGAAATCAAAATTGTGGATAATGTTTAATTTGAGTTTTAATTTTTTTTTTTCTCAAAAAATAGAAGTCTGCCTTTAAAATTTCCAAATTTATACTTGTGTTCAGTATCAGCTCCCCCACCCCTCCAAAAATATCTGTATATATTTTCCACAGTCTAGTAAGGGAGCACGAAAACTACATTGCGGAGAGGAGATTCCCAATATGCGGACTGTTGTTCCATTGGGTCTTACCCCCTCGCCATCTCGATCTTCGTCGTCTTCTATAGCTGCTAAAACGCCTATCCATCTTCTCAGAACACCTTCCGAATCTCCATCTAGGGTCAAGTTATTTCAAAAGTGCGTTCGAGGAGTATCACCTCCGCGATTCTCCGATCATGTGATCAACTCACGAGCAGGTGCGACAACTTTCGATCTTTCTCATCTCTCTTTATCTGTTTATCTCCCTTCTGGATTGTAAGCCTTTTGAGTTGACTTGTATCTATCCAAGCGGCTAATTCCTTCGAATTTGAATCGTCGCGCTCCCAGAATTTGAAATTGAGAATTGGAATCGCTATATTCCATCACGTTACCGAAAGTAAACTAGTTTTGAGTATGTAAACGTGGTTGATTTTGATTCTGTGTCTCGTATGTGGATACAGCTGCATCTGCTGTGTTCTCTAGAAATGATTATTGGCAGTCGAATTCTTGATTTGAAGCAGACCATGCAGAATACTTTTTCTAAGGTGTGAATTTTTCCTTAAATTATTCTGTTCTATATTTTTGTCATTTTTTTGTATTCTGGACCTTACCGGACGATTCTATCTGTATGTCTATACTATATGTCTATTTTTTAATTCCTGTATACTTTCAATTGACAAGACTGGAATACAAGCAGAATTTTAGGAGAAAATTTAAAACTTTTTCCCCAATTTTTAAGTCTTATAATCTGAGGTTGCGTGAAGGACTATTTGTAGCTTTTAAAGCATCAGAATGTTTATAACTATAAGGGTCTGTTTGGGGCAGCTGCAGCTTATCCAGCTTCTGCTGATAAGCAACTTATCCTGATAATCTGCTGATGAGCAGCTGATCCGGATAAGCTGTCTGG
>NW_018164679.1:1085438-1114674 GCF_001263595.1 Phalaenopsis equestris
CGCCGCCCCGCACTTATAAGCTGCCCCAAACGGGGCCTAAATTATGATGATGAATATGGCATTATCTTAGGGTGTATTTGGGGCGACAGCTGCTTTTTCATGAAGTAGCTGTGAAGCTGATAAGCAGCTTAACAGGTGCTGTTATAACTATAAATTATAATCTGCTGCTTTTTGTCATTTTTTTGTATTCTGGACCTTACCGGACGATTCTATCTGTATGTCTATACTATATGTCTATTTTTTAATTCCTGTATACTTTCAATTGACAAGACTGGAATACAAGCAGAATTTTAGGAGAAAATTTAAAACTTTTTCCCCAATTTTAAGTCTTATAATCTGAGGTTCCGTGAAGGACTATTTGTAGCTTTTAAAGCATCAGAATGTTTATAACTATAAATTATGATGATGAACAAGACATTATCTTAGGGTGTGTTTGGGACAACTGCTGCTTTTCCATGAAGTAGCTGTGAAGCTGATAAGCAGCTTAACAGGTGCTGTCAGAAAATTAATGTTGAAATAACAAATGTTTGTTTGGATAATCTGCTTTGCTACACCCGTTTCTGATGAAAAAGACAATTATACCCTTATATATATATATATTAATTGAGTGACTGCAATTTTTAAAATATCTATTACATAATAAAAAAAATAACTCCAACAATAAAGGAAAAAAGTTATGAGTCCAAATTTCTCCAATATATTAATTGTAAAACATCATTTCATGCTTAAACCACAATAATTAGAACAATAAAAATAAACAATAAGACTATAATAACATTCGCCTTCATGTCTAGTTGATCAAGTCATCAAAATAATTTTTTGTCCACAACATCTCTCCTCATTTGATCACTTCTCGGATTGAACTCATCTATATCATCAACCCAATGAAAATATCTGCAATCTTCACGTGTCCTATTTCTGAAACAACAATAAAATATCATCCTATAACTACCTTCTCTTTTTGATGTGTAATCATAACACTGCGTACTAAAATGACAACACATAGCTCTTTAAATAGTTGATGACTTTGAACTCAATTTTATTTGAGATTATAATGCATTATGGTTTTAATCGGCAAATCAGGCTAGATATGTAATACAACAATAAAATAAATCTTTGATTTCACAATTAAAAAAAAAAGGAAAATAGACATTAACAAATCCTCAATACAAAATGTCACATAAATATATAAAGTAGATATCAACAAATCTTCGATACATTTGAAATATTGAACATCTACAAGAAGACGTTATAAAGCGCAACATAAATACACTCGATGAGTTCAACTAAACATATGTAATATCTTCTCTTGATTGGATCATCTCTTGAACTCCCCCCCTTCGGATGTGTTGAGGTCATTCATTTCAAAGTCTTCACCGGGCAATGATTGTCCGAACTAATGTTCAAATGCTTCTATAGGTGTGTATGTTGGATCTTCATCTAAGACTCTGAAATTAATATCATCTTGAGATGAATGCATTTTGTATAAAACTATGTAGTGTTACAGTTGCAACAACTATCTTTATCTATTTTTTTGAAGAAATATGTCAGCATATCTCGGAGTATGATCCATTTCTTGTTCTATGTGCCGAATGCTCTCTCATTAACATTTCGTAATGACGAGTGTCTTTTGTTGAATAATTTATTCCCTCTAATCACTTGACTACTGCACTCAAAATCAGGAAGATGATATCTCGTGTCGGGTAAGGGCTTTAAGAATTCTCGTTGCAATGAATATCCTGAATCAACGATGTAATACCTTGAATAATAATATCATTACTACATAGCCTCAAATCAACTGCTTCATATACGATCAAGAATGTACTAACTTGGTGGAGATTGAAAATTTGTATTCACGACGCCGAGTTGTAAATTTGAATATTCGACTATAATGAGCACTCTCTTCCCATCTGACCATTAAAAATGTAAAACACATATTGAAATCAAAAAGTTCTAAGATACTCTGTGTAGAAGCTTCACAATGTCTGACATATGTAATCTTGTCATCGTTATCAATACGTGCATCGCATGTGCGCCGTTAATTGCTCTAATACAATCCTATTTGAAAATTTCATTAGACAATGTTTTATTTTAAAACACTAATGCAAAAATAAATTGAAATATCAATACTTTGACAAATGACATGTATCTCGTATCATTATCGATTTCTTTCGGCATATGCACAAAAGCAGTATTTATGGATTTACAATGTTGTTTGATAATGTTAACATAGAGTTAATGCAAATATCAAAATATCTGCTAATTGTCTCCGTTGATTGCTAGAATTGCTTGGAAGCAACACAAATGAACTATTTATTTGATGTAATATATAATATGAAGACCAGCACTCTTTGGGTGTAAATCATAACGATCAATGTAAATAATAATTATTCTGCAATTGATAATAAATCATAACAAATTATTCACGACATCCGAAATATATTTTAAATTATGATTGAATGAGCTTGGAGCAGCTCATCAACCCACTTGTCATCTACAGATGGTGATGACACATATGTTGTATTGCTTAAATTTTTCCTGCACTACTCATTAAATAAAATATACAATTGTAGTCAGAATTGTTGCTTGCTATACTATCTCTTTAAATTTCTTTTCATCTGAAGAGTCCATCTGACTATTCTATGCATGTTATAATATATAAAAATAATAAGCTAAGCTAGAACTGAACATAAATGATGAAATTACTGATAATTAAGTATTACAACTAGCGCAACACATATATGCTAAAATGTCTCATGAACATGGCTCGAAATATTATTCGGCATAAGACATACGATGAACCACATATGATGATGGCACATATGATCTTGCGTAAATTTGTCTTATAGTAATTAATAAAGTATATAATTGTACTCATAATTGTTGCTTGTTACATTATCTCTATAATTTTTTTCTTCATTTGATGAGTCCATCTGACTATTTTATGCATGTTAAATATATATAAAAAATAAGTTTTGCTAGAAGTAAACATAAATGCTGAAATTACTCATAATTAAGTATTACAACTAACGCAACACATACATGTTGAAATATCACATGAACATGACACAAGCATAAGACATACAATGACCCATAGATGATGATGACACATATGATGTCTTGCATAAATTTGTCGTATAGTACTCATTAATTAGACATTCAATTGTAGTCATAATTGTTACTTGTTACACTGTCTCTATAATTTTCTTTTCATCTGATGAATAAATCTGATTATTTTATGCATGTTAGAATATCTATAAAAAAGAATCTATGCTAGAAATGAACATAAAAGCTGAAATGGCTCATAATTAAGTATTATAACTAGCGCAAGACATAAATGTTGAAATGTCACATGAACATGACATAAGATGTTATTCGACATAAAAGTATAAATTATTACACACCACAATCTGAAACAGTAATAAAAAAGAAAAACTAGACTAATTGTCTAAAAAATAGCGGTGTTAGGAATTCTCTGTTATGACACTATCGTTATGAAAGCCTCCTGCTTCGTTCGATCATTTATAAGTTTTATAGAGAGTAAATATAGGAACATATTCTCAAATAACTCAGTAAAAGAGTCCATATAAATATTTATTTTCTTTTTAAGCTTCTAGGTGGAGGGTGTGAGGCTTTCGGAATGACTTGGTTCACCTTGTCCTCTCTTCTGTGGCACTTCATCTTGGACTTCATTAGAATGAACAAATTCTGGCTCATCCAAATTCTAGGGAAAGGTCTGTGTTGTTGCTCAAACATTGGAGCTTGTAGCCACAATACAGATGAACATAGTATCAAGTTTTTCCTTCAACTTAGGGTATATATATCAGAACTTCTAAAATTTTTGGCGTGGGGCAGGGCCTACAATTGATAAAATACTAGTTTAATATAAAATTGTCTACTTATTGAATTTTTTTCTCCACCACTTCTATGATGCATCAACTGTTTTCTTAATTGGGTCACATCCTAATCCAGTTGCCACACTTTTTAACTCGTTCCACAAATATATATATATATATATATATATATATATTTCAGTTGATCCCATTTGAATTTCAACTGAGTTTTGCTGTACAATTTTACTGTTTTTTATGAAGTTTTTTTGTCATGTTTTTCCATTTTTTTTTATTGAAGCGTGTAGTTGGTATATTGTCAATTTCTATCTATTTAAAACATAAATCACAAAATATTATATTTGTCTCCCTCTCCCAAATGTTCGATATCCCATATTTCTTTTGTTTACTCATCTGATATATCATGTAGTAAAACATTTGGAGGAAAAATTATAATTTATCCTACAATTAAAAAAATAATTATAAAAACTAAAAAAAACAACATATTGAATTAGAACTCAGCGAGATTAATTTTTCAAAGGATGATCCACTTAGGATCATCAATTATATCATACTGACTTTAAGACCGGCTACTATCTGTGTTTAACAGTGACACGTGCGATCTAAGACCAGGTAGTATCCGTAGTGAATAGTGTGATGTGTGCTTTAAGCCCGGATAATATCTGTGGCAAACATGTGGAGACAATTACTTAAGTGACAATTAGTGATCGGTTGAGCTATTATTTTTTCTTTCATCATTGTACATGACATTTGAAAGTCAAAGACATTGAAACTACGCACTTCAAAAGCATCAATGCAATTCCACAACAAAAAGCCGAGTCAACTGCTACAAGCAGCCAACATTGCAAAACTCTAACCACACCCACAACCAACAACTAATAAAGATCACCAAATCACACCCACATGCACAGCCAACAGACAAGAGAGACCACCAAACCAAAAAAACTTACATTTTTTTACCACAATTTATGTAAATCCATATCTATCAAACGTATCACTCCATCTTTTGGTGTTGCACAAGACGTGTTAGGAACTTTACTTGCAAGATATGTATAATGTGGTTGTGCCTTGGTGTTTCACAAATAAAGTTCACTGCCATAACCAAAGCCAAAATCACACCCACAACACAGATGAAAATCGAGAAATCTTAAGGCACAACTACTGTGATGAAATGAGAAGTACCAAACCACCATCACAAGCGGTTTGTTACTTCTCGTTTTACCAATGTGATTATACAATTGGGACTTCTCGAAGTAACAAACCGCTAGAGAGGAAAACCGAGAAGCCCCAATGACACTCAAATCTTTTACATCACATAATTCGACACTCAAATATTTGATATCACATAAATAATGTCGTTGATATCAATTTTTTTTACAAGTGAATTACTCAGTTTTAAGCAAGCAAATTTCAAATTTTAGATGCTGGATATGTAAATGCATAAGAATTGTGTGATATGCATGTAAGCTCCCCTTTAAACAATACTCCACAGTTCAAACGACAAGCACCAAACCACCAATAGAGAGGAAAACCGAGAAGCCCAAAAATAATTCACATTTGTAAAACGAAAGACAATAAATCACCACCATAGAGGACCACCAAGAAGCCTCAACGGCACAATCCCAAAAATAATTCACATTTGTAAAACGAAAGACAAGGACCACCAAGAAGCCTCAACGACACAATCACTTCACATTTGAAACGACAAGCACCTAATCACCACCTGAGAGGTAAATCAAGATTCCGCAATTGCATAGTCATATAAGTAAAATGAAAAACAATAGACCACCACCACAAATGACAACTGTAAAGCCCCAAGGACCAATCACTTTAAATTCAAACGACAAGCACCAAACCAGCACCACCACAAAATAGACAAATCAAATAGGTAAAAAAAAAGCAACAAACCACCACCACAAAGGATAACCGGGAAATCCCATCGCACCACCACTAACAAGTTCAAACTACAAGCACCAGGCCACCATCAGAGAGAAAAATTGAGAGGCATAATAGGGAAATTAAATAGGTAAAACAAAAAGTAACATACCATCACTACAAATGATTATCGGGAAGCCCCATCGACACCACCACTTACAAGTTCAAACGACAAGCACCAAACCACCAACAGAAGAAATTCAAGAAGCAGAATAGACAAATCACATAAGTAAAACGGAAAGCAACAAACCACCACCACAGAGGACAATTGAGAAATGAGGTGAGGATTAATACATACAAAGAGGGGCTGAGAGAGGCGACAACAGTGAAGACGAACATAGGGGAGAATAGAAGAGGATTGTAAATTTGCCCTAACACCCACAATGAAGCTCGAATGGAGGGAGAAGGGTGCGAGGGTATTATTGGAGATAAATGATGGGATTTAACGAATTGTAGACGGGTAGGATAGTTTTTTCTCACCTGGAACGCGATTAGAACCGTAAAATGGAGCCTAGCGTCGGCGTTCGCCATTTCGCCATTCTGAAAATGGGCCGCGGGTAAAAGCAGGTGAAAAGCTGGTTTCCAAATGACACTTCGCTGCTTTTCAAAACGAAAAACAGGCAAAAAGCCCTCCCAAACACACCCTTAATGTTTAAAACATGGAATTATGATAACCATAGCTTAAATTAAAGGAATATTCCATTGGATATGTTGGACAATTTTTAGAGTGAATTTTGGTAATTTAATTGATTACCTTCACTAAGTTATCTCTTTTCCTTCGCAAACCCCTATTTTTGTTTTTGAATTTGAAAGTTTATCTTTTCAATTTATGTTCACTAATCAATCATTCTATGGTTAATTATTAAAATTTTAAAAGAGCATCCTTGATAAAAATAGAGAATTTATAGTAACTATTGATCAGCACACGATAAGTACATCATCTCCTCACTAAACATTTCATCATATCTTTATCAAGCATCTCCTGAAATTAGTCATCAGGTTTTCAATGGATCCCATCAAGCGTTTGTGCAAAATCATTTTACTGTGGGAGTCCAATTTTTAGATGTTCTACAACTCCATGGAAATTTTATTTCTGTCCATTTAGAGGAGCTTTACAAAAAATTATGGAAGATTTACATACATACAACTCAATTCTTATGTATTTACATATCTAGCACCTAAACTTCAATTTTTACGTACATGCCACCCTCTTGAAAAAATGTATTTCACTTTTTAAAAGTTAAAATGATCGTATTTTCGACATGGTATGAAAGAATTGGTTGGTATAAAAGTAAAAAAAAAATAAAAAATAAATTTTATGTGTTAGATTTGCAAATACATAAGAGTGGACTGGTACGTATGCAAATGCCTTAAAAATTAAATGCCTAAAGTGGCTGCATTTTTTGCTTACAATTTCACCCTTCTCATTTAAATCACCAAATTTCTTCTATAGGAACTTGCAGAGCTAGCCAAGCTGTCGACTTGTTCCCTTCAATCTGCCCCGAAATTGTCGTTAGAGATGCTCGAATTGAAGATTGTTGGGAAGTCGCCGATACACATTGTAGCTCATTTTTCCCAAATTATACTTTTCCCATAGATTTGGTTCTACGGATAGAGAGATTTGTAGCGCTGCTTTCTGGCCTCTCGATACCACCGGGTTGTATGGGGACCTGTCTTGTGGCCGTTACCGGTGCAACTCGAAATGATAACTTGTACATTGGAAGTAAATATTTGAAAATTGGGGGGCTTGATGGGAAATTTAATATCAGCAGGGAGTCTGTAGCTGGAATTCTCACTGTGGATACTCTGGCAGATTATCTACCTAGAAAAGGTCCTCTCAGGCAAAGAAGGTCAGTATTAATGGAGTACGTACATACCACACAATTCTTACATAGTTACATATCTAACAGCCAAACTTCTATTTTTACACCATTTTAGATTTTAAAAAGTGAAATATGCTTTTGCATGCATGGGGAATGCCGCATGCGTGTAAAAAATGAGAGTTTAGGTGTTGGATATGTAAATACAAAAGAATTAGATGTGAAATACATACCAACCATTCCATTCTTATGTATTTACATATCTAACACTTGAACTCCAATTTTTACACTTCTATTGCCCAAATCTTTCATATCACATCATCATTTAACTCTTAAAATGTGAAATTAAACCTTTTCATGCATAGGGAAGGTGGCATGCACGTAAAAATTAAATTTAGGCGTTAGATATGTAAATACATAGGAATTGAGTGGTATGCATGTAAATCTTCCATTTAATTGAGGAATTGAGTGGTCTGCTTCTATTATTTTTCTCATAATTCATTAATTATTATGGAAATGCTTGCCAAACCTAATTTATCACCCTAAAAAACATAGAAATTTATCCCTGCTCTTGATAACCCTAATCAGATGCTTTGAAATTCGTGCAGAACTGGAATAGCGTACATATCAAATGTTGCCGTGAGGAAGGCGGATAGGAGAAAGGGGATTGCGAAGCTTCTGCTGGCGAAGGCAGAAGGCAGAGCCCTCAGCTGGGGCTGCCGCTCCATTGCCTTACATTGTGATGTGAATAATACAGCTGCTGTAAGATTATACAAATCCGAGGGCTTTAAGATCATCACTTTGCCTGATGATTGTAGATGGCCTCAGCCCAAAACTGCCCCAAACATCCAGTTTTACTTAATGATGAAACTCCTTTCATCAAAGGCAAGTATTTGATCTTTATATTTAGTTATATGTAAGAAAATTTGCACACATGCCATGTATTCACATGTATATCACTCAATTCTTATGTATTTACATATATATCACTCAATTCCCGTGTATTGTTTTGTACTTATATATATAAGAAGGTTTACATATATGTATCACTCGATTCCCATGTATTTACATATCTAACACAAACTTCATATTACACATACCACCTTACCTATGCATCACAAGATATACTTTGCTTTTTAAAAGTTGAAGTGGTGGTATTTATATGATCTGAAAGATTTTGGTGATTTAAATGTAAAATATGAAGTTTAGGAGTTAAAAATGTAAATACATACAATGATATATATATATATATGGATGACTTTGGTTTTTCATGAGCAACGTTTTATTGGATGTGAGGTGGGTGGTGGTGTAACTTTTTTATAAGAAGAATGATTTAGGCTCTGTTTGACGCAGTTGTAGCTTCTCAGCTTTTCATGCCACAGCTGTAGCTGCGCTGCCTCAGGAAGCTGCTGCGGGGAAGTTGGTTGTCTGTTTGTTGCAGCTGTGTGAAAACAGCTGTTTTTGAAAACTTGATTGTTCTGACTCTGTTTAGTAAATTTGTTTGTAACAGAACTGTGACACCCATTTTTTTAATAATTATGAAGTAGAAATTCAAAATAATAATGAATTTATTTTAAAGTTTAAAAATATGTTCAAAATAATGATGAATTTGTTGGAATTCATTATTAGCTTAAATGATATTCGAATGGCAATGTTTTGACTATGGTGGACAAGCAACAACAACCTAATGACGATTGTCAGATGGTGGTGATCTGACACCGATGGAGAGATGGACGATCTAAAGATTGGACAAATATAAATGATTCGACGATGATGAATAAAAGAAAATGCCTTAACCAACATTGGGGCACACAACTAGTAACATCACAAAAATTTTTGCATTTGGTGAGCTCCATCCCTCTATTGACTCGATTAACACTCTCAACTCTCTTAGAAGTATACTATAAAACAATTTTGCTTCAAGCTCCAATCATAACAAAAAGAAAATATAGTTTTCTTTAACCTCTTATTATGACTTTCTTAAAATATGTATAACTATTGGAAGTGCCTTGTTACCTTAAATTCCCTATTTAAAAAATAATGATTCACTTGCCTATTAAACCATAATCTCACCATCACCAATATATCCTTCTCCATAATAGAACCAGTAAGAAAAGAATCTAGAGGAGCAGCCCCTGCAACTCTCAACTCGTTTTTCTACGCAGATACTTACCTTGCCAATCCCTCCAGCTTCGGCTGCAAAAGCCCTTCACCTTCTGCTGTGGAAGAGACATCGGTAATGATCCCACAATCGTCGTTCTCATTGGTTCTCATTCTCCTCCACATCGATAACGATTCCGCAATCTTCCTCTCTCGCTCTCACGGTCTGTTTGGGGCAGCTTATTTGGTGCAGTGGCGTTTTGAAAACGGACTTGGACTGTTTTTGGCAGCTTATGCGTTTTGAAAACGCTGAAAGCAGCTTGCGGTGACAGCTTTCTAGCAACGGTCTGACTTTTTCAAGAAAATAAAAATTTCTAATAGCCACCGCACCTAGCTTATCAACAGATTATTTTTAATCAGCTTATCGACAGATTATTCAATAAGCTGCAGCTTCCCTAAACATACCCAGAGTGAGGCTCAACATAAGTAAAAAAAATTAATATGCTGAGGTCTTTTCTATAATAAGTTAAAATTATGTCTATATAATTAGGAATTTGGTAGGTTTGAGTTGTCATTATATATATAAGAAAAAACAATTATAATGAATGATGGTAGAAAAATGAAGTAATGGCATAAGAAATAAAAATACATATAAACGACACAATTCTTATGTATTTATATATCACACACCTACAATGTCATATTTATATACAAAATACTCATGGACTTAAAATAATATACAAATATCACTGTTATTAATTTTAAAAGTGAAATACACATTGTCCATCACACCAAAGTGTTACAAATCTAAATACTAAACTTTAGGTGCTATATATTTAAATGCATGAGAATTGTGAGGTATTTATGTAAGTTTCCCAATGCTTTTATTATGGCATGTGGTTGAAGAATGAAGTTCATAACACGTAATGTGAAACCCTAATTTACATTTTAGCTACTAATTCACACCACCCTCTCCAACATGGTGAAAATAAGATAAGAGAGGGATGGATAGCTATTTAAAGAAACAAATTCAAATATCTTATGCTCTAGAGCCTTAGAATGTTTGGATAAGAGATTTTTTAACATTTTTGAACATGACAAATGAATATGAATATGTATTTAAGATGATTTTTTAAGTATTATGTCAAATCTATAATTTCTTTATTTATTTTTGAAAGATAGACGTACATATACCTCTGATGTATTCACATATGCAACTCATCATATGCATGAAGACGTGTTTTTCAATTTTTTAAAGTAAAAATAATGATATTTTTCTGTGATATGAAAGATTTTGATGGTGTAAATATAAAAAATAAAATTTAAAAACTTATAAAATATGAAAAGTAAAGTTTATAGAGAGGTTTCCAATAGGGTGAAAGAGAATCCTCCTGGAATGTGAGAGTCTTCTCTTTTGCTTCCGTTTTTTTTTTTTCTTTTATACTTTCTAGCTTTGCAGACAAGCTCTCTCTGGCACCGTTGATGGGAAGGTTTTAATATAGACAATATTTGCACCCGACGCGTAGTCTGATATCAGTGTTTTGATGGCCGTCCTTTAAGTTTAGGCAAGAAGCTTGATCTCGAAAATCAGACGACGCATTACATGTTGATCGGACAAATATTTCTTACCATATTCGAGTCATTTATCCACTTTGGCTGGTGGACTTAATTCAACCATTTCAACTGGTAGGACCAAACTGGTTCAGCCAATTTGATTTGTGAATCTGATTCCTGTGAATAAATAAAGTAATTTGAAAATAATCGTGATATGATGTTTGCGTATAAAGCCCAACAATTCTTATATATTTACATATATAATACCTAAATTTTGTATTTATATTTATAACATTTTCATATTAAAAATCTATGCCGCATTTCAATTTTAAGAAGTTAGTGATGATGATTAAAATTTGAATGTTATTTATGCTAATATAAAATGTTAGGTGTTAGATATGTAAATATATAAGAATTGTCTCATATGTACGTAAATGCTCCATAAATTTTTTGTTAAATGGATTGATCCCAATTGCTTTATTCCTTTCAGAAGATTTGAACGTCAAGTCAATGACGTTTAAAATAAACCTGCATTCTCAAACAATCAAACATCCAAAGAATTAATTTGTTCAATTATATTCAAAAAGTCAAATTTAATTTGGAACATTCTAACATGATAAATTTTTAAATGCGATATTGTATTAAATTAAATTAACATTTTTTGGCATGTAAAAAGAAAATTTTAATATGCTACCACGTGGAGGTTATTGTGTGGTTATTGACGTAAAATCATGGAGATTATTGAGGGGCTATTGGGAGGTTATTGTGGGGGTTATTGCAGGGGTTAATGCAAGACTATTGAAATAGAATCGTGGAAGGTATTGGAGGGTTATTAGAGTGAAAGTGTGAATATTATTGGGGGATTATGAGAGGTTATTGTGACGTTATTGGAGTTAATGCCACAATAACCCCTCAATAACCCTCACAAATAACCTTTGCGGTTCCACTACAATAACTTTTGCAATTCCACTTTAATTTTTTTTAGGTGGACCCAATATAACACACATGGAGACATATTATTGGAATCTCCACAAAGAGTTGAGTACGTACTTCTTATGAAAAAATTTCTCCCATTTGAGGCTACCGTGTGATAGCGATGCGACATTACATTGTAATTTTATCTGCTTTGTTAAACTATATATTGATAAATTTTTCAAAAAACTACCGTTGAAATCTATTTTTTTTCATTATTTCTGATTAGGTGCGGTGATAAATTTAGCTGCTATCTGATTTTAATATTGTAATAATTATCCTAAATTTTTCAGCATCATGTTATTATTAAAGTTTCACTAATAAGCAACATGTTATCTCTCAAAAGAGTTATTCAGGGTGTTTGGTAGCCCAAGACTTAAATACTGTTTTTGGCTTTGACGATTTGAGATTTTTTGTCTGTGATATTTCCTTCCACCCAATCACGTGACACCCTCATTATTGTTGAGATTTTTTATTTGTGATATTTACTTCCACCCAATTACGTGACGCCTTATTATTGACTGATTCTTCTAAGAGTCACATTGACCACAAAGAGTTCACAAATAGTGCTTTAACCGGTGACACACAACTGTACGAAAAAATTAGCGCTATCTAATAGTAAATTTTTTTACTGACACCGAAGACCGGTGAAATTCCTCTTTTCTGATCCTTCTGAGCCTTTTTTCAGTAGCATTAAGAGCGTCAGATGCCGAGATGGGCAGACGATCCAACTCGGTGATGGGTTTACGGCGAAGAACCCTAATTTTGGGGTTCGTCGGCGCTCTTTTATTCGGTACCGCCATCTACTTCCGGCTATGGACCATAGATTCGTCGTTTACTGTCGACGACAGAGAAGAACTAAGGTTGGATTCAAACCTAAAAATCATTTACCGCTTTTTCAGTCTGCTTTTACCATCAAAATCTTCTCCTCAGGCTCGGTTACTCTACTTTTATCTCGTCTTTACTTCCTCGCCGTTCTTCTTTGTTGATCTTTGTGTAAGAGGAGCACCGATGAATTGAACTTTCTGTTTGAAAGCTGCATTATTTGAATTCTGATACGTGTCTCAAAAGAGGTAAGAACTTGGAGATTTTGAGTCTAGGACAGATCTTCCTGGTCGTGTCTTTTGAACAATTGGGTATCAATTCAGGGGAAGATAGGGTGAGGGTATCCTGAGAGTTAGTCATTATGGATTTTGAAACTCGTGGATTCGTTTTGAGATGAGTGAAATGTCTGAATAATCAATTAACGCTTATATTTTATTTTTGAAAAGTGGTAATGGTGCTATTTTTATGTGATATTAAAGATTTTGAGTCCCATGTGTGTACCACAAAAAAAAAAAAAAAAAAAAAAAAAGAAATAAAAAACCTGTAGATGGAGATGCCTACGCAAGCTTACCTTCACTTGACAAGCGAAATCTCTTTCCTTTCCTAACTCCTGCATTGTGGCAAGTAGTTATAACTTATAAGGACAGCCCCAAACTTATAATTTAAGAAAATTACAGAGAAGGCATTCTATGTTTGATAGAAGTTACCATAGATTTTTGTATTTCTTTGCACATTTCAGATGCTCTTTGGTAGGTTGTTAGTATTGTTGCGTTTTGTAGTAACATAGAACTTCCTGATATCAAAATTAAATTTTCATAATTTTGATTGGTTTTTTAAATATTCAGATTTATCCACTTACTAAAATAAATGATTTGCCCCATTGACAAAGATCTCTTAAGGAAATTATTTATTTGTGCGGCCTTTCTATCTCTTTCGTATCAAATAAAGTTTTAAGCTTTGGTAACTACTCCTGAAAATTTTTGAAAAATTATTGCGACAAATTTATTTTTCAATTTGCTTTCATTCGCAAAGAAATGGGCAAATTTGATCAGCCAGTAGTAGTATAAGAGTCCTACTAAGATGTTTTATTGGAGGAAATCTAGGAAGCCAAAACTTAGTTTTATCAAATTACTGAGTTCACATATAATAGCTTTATCAATATGCCATAGGAATATTTGTGTTCATTTATTAGAAGTCTAATCGTTCTGTGGGCTTTGTAAGACCTCATGACCTTTTAGGATATGCAGAAAGCTTTGAACTAATTCTTATGGGGTGTCTTAACAGAAAGGGTTTTATCAATTTTTCTAGCAATTCCAATTCCTGTTTTATTAGTTTTTATTTGGAAGATCTACATTCATACCACTCAATTCTTATGTATTTACTTGTCTTAACACCAAAATTTCAATTTTTACATATATGCCGCCTTACTTGTGCTTGAAAAGATATATTTCACTTTTTAAAAATTAAACTAGTTGTAATTTTGATGTGATATGAAAGATTTGTGTCGTATAAATGTAAAAATAAAGTTTAGGTGTTAGATATGTAAATACAAAAGAATTGGGTGGTATGTATGTAAATGACCCTTTTTATTTTATAAATATTTAAGCAAATTCGGATTCATGAGATCATGATGGAATCCTTAGAAGAGAAATGATTGTTTATTCATTGGTATCATAGTGCTCCATTTGTTGACTCATGAATGTCAAACTAGTAAAGCTCTTATATGAGTAGAGTTCTCCATATGGAGAATTTTGTTGATAGTGATTGTCTTATTTAATTCTTAATATATGTGCATAATCGGTGATTTGTTGATCAATCATAAACCTTCTTCTACAGTTTAATTATTTTTTGGGAAATTTATATACATACCACACAATTCTTATGTATTTACGCATCAATAGAAATAATTGCTAAAAAAAACCTCCTTTCATTTTATCGATAACGGGCTTATATAGAGCCTCCTAAGTTACAAAAATTATAAATAAATCACTTGACATCATCTATTTACAAATAAGACTCTACATTAGATACAAATGTCAACACTCCCTCTCAAGATGGGCAAAATAAATTCACTAAGCCCATCTTGTCACATAACCTAGATAAATCTAATAAACTAAGTCCTTTGGTGATGCAGTCAACCACTTGCTCTCTGGTGGCTACATGACTTAGCTTCAGTAGGTCGTTGATCAGTTTTTCCTTGATGAAGAACCTATCAATCTCCACATGTTTGGTCACTGACTTATTGTCACACCACAACTTCATTTGAGTTCAGTGATTTACTTTGAGTTCAACCAACAAGGTTTTTAGCTCTCAACAACATCTAATACAATGACTCTGTATTCTGCCTCTGCTGTTGATCTTACTACAACTAACTGTTTCTTGCTCTTCCAGGAGACCAAGTTACCAACTATAAACATGCAATATCTTGATATGGACCGTCTGTCATCAACACAACTTACCCAGTCAGAATCACAAAGCCCTCAATATCTATATGTCCATTCTTTTTGCATATCAATGTTTTCCCCGGGGCACTCTTCAGATATCTCAAAATTTGATACATTGTATCCATATGAACCTTTTTTGGATTATGTATATAGCGGCTCACCACACTTACTACAATAAAAAATATCGGTCACCACACATACTACAAAAGGGATATCAGCTCGAGTGTGGCGCAAATATATCAAGAGACCCATCAGCCTCTGGTACCTCTCACGATCAACTGATTCACCTGCTTCTGTATTGAGCTTGGCTTTCTGATCAATTAAAGAGACTGTAGGGTTGCACCCCTACGTACTTGTTTCCGTGAGAAGATCCAGTACATACTTTCTTTGGGATAGGATCATCCCCTCAGATACATTAGCCACTTCAATCCCAATAAAGTATCTGCGTTGTCTCAGATCCTTTACCTCAAATTGATTCTCTAATCTTCCCTTCAGTTAAGCAATTTCTATCTCATCATTACCGGTGATAATTATATTATTCACATACACAACAAGTATGGTAGTGTGATCTTCATATTGTCGATAGAGTACCATGTGGTCTGCATTGATTTGCTAATATCCCATATCAACCATCACTATTCTAAACTTGTCAAACTAAGCTCGATGAGACTGCTTCTAGTTATACAGTGACTTGCTGAGCCTACATACTTTGCCCACTGTTTGGGATGTACTGAATCCTAGTGGTATCTTCATATATACCTCCTCCAATAGCTCCCCATGAAGTAAAACATTCTTCACATCCATTTGGTGGATTCTCTATCTAGTATTCACTGTCAGAGAGGTCAATGTCTTTGTGAATGGTACAAATGTTTCATTATAGTCAGTGTCATACTTCTGACTGTGCTCTTTTGCCACTAGTTGTGTTTTGTACCTTTCCATATTCACTTTTGGAGTTTGCTTTACCATGAAAATCCATTTGCATCCAACTATTTTCTTCCTTGCTGGTAGTGGTACAATATCCCATGTTTGATTTTTATCAATCTGCCACTTTTTACTTGGGATCATCTTTATTAATCTGCCAACACTTGTGTATAGAGACAGAGTTCAATGATGCAATAAATGCTACTTGCAAATGTGAGATGTTAAAATAAACAATAAAGTTCACAATATTAAGTTCTCACCTAAGACGTTCAGAGGATGTTCTACGTTACTGCGGGATGTCTTCCTTAACGTTGGGGGGTAGGAGTAGACGGAGAAGGAATAATATCACTTGGGAGTTTTGAATCAAAGGTAGATGATATAGCTGTCTCAAGAGTTAGGGAAGACCGGGACAAGGGACTTGTTGGCATTGTAGATTATGTTATCTCAGTTTGCTTCTTTCTCCGTGTATACACCCTTAACTCACATTCAAACGGATTTCCACCACTTCTAGGCAATCTCCTTGATTTCCGTCTTCTTAATTGATTCATCCCACATCACAAGATATGACATTGCTCTCACTTGCTCCACTTCATTACCATTACTACTCACTCTCTCATGCCTCATATCTCTAGTGTCTGTTGATTCACCGAAAGGTTAATTCACCTATCTAATGTGTAGTATGGTTCCATCCATACTTACAAAGAGTCTCTTCTCAATCGGGCTCCAGCAGGCATAATCCTTCCGAGTAACCGAATAACCCACGAACACAGATTTCACGTCTCTTGGATCCAACTTTCCTATAGATGACCTGCTGTTTTTCACAATACATACTCATTCAAATACCTTCAATGGAAGGGTCTCACTATTGTCTTCTTTTAACATCTGACAATGAGGCTTCTTCTCCAGCACTCTTGAGGGCATTCTGTTAATCAATTAAGTAGTCGTCAACACTGCTTGCTCTCATGAATGATGTGGAATATTCATTGTCATCATCATGCTTCGGGCACCTCTAGAAGATGTTGATTATTTCTCTCTACTACTTCATTCCGTGCTATTGTGTATGGGCATGTGGTTTGGTGTTGTATCTCTTGAGTTGAAAGAAAGTCCTCAAATGCTTTATTGATATATTCTGTCTCATTATCATATCTCAGTGCCTTTACAGCTACACCATATTCGGTCTGGATTACCTCGTGAAAATCTTTAATACAAGGAACCACCTGACTCTTCCATTTCATCAAGTATATTCATGTGACACAAGAAAATCAATCAATAAAAGTAACTAAATATCGATAACCATTCATAGAATTAGTAGGACAAGGTCCTTATACATCACCCTGTATCAAATCAAACACACTAGAGCTTATATTTCCATAATTGACATAAAAAACTGTTAGTGAGCTTCCCAAACTCACAAGCATCACAAACCAACTTCTCCTTATTTGTCTTTTCAGGCTTAGATGGATACAACAAACTCAGTAGACTAAGACTAGAATGTCTCATACGTTAATGATGTAGCAGTAACACATCCTTAATGTTCCTTCTAGGTTCTCCAACTACAACACTTTCTACCATGGATGCTAGAGCTGAGTTCATCCCATCTCGGTCCAATTATTAGAGTTTGTTATGCCATGTTCCATTCCCTAAGTGTTCGGCCCGTTCCTTTCTCTTGGAAGATCACCTTAGGATTATCAAAAGAAATAATACATTTTAATTGAAGAATAATGACACTAATGGATAAGATATTTACTAGAAAAGAATTAACATGCAAAACATTTTTCATATGATTTGTACATCTCACTGTACTCTTATCAACTACAGACTGCACTGTACCATAAGTAGTCTGTAGATTCTCTGGTACTGCTAAATGAGTATATGAAAAGAACTCTCCAGCTGTATCTTTTACGTGACGAGAAACACCATAATCTATGATGCATTCTGGTGATTTTGTTGTGGAAATAGAGGCAAAAGCAAGTGTGTCACCAATACCTTTGTTGAAGCGAGTATAAGTGACAATGTTACCCCTTGATGTCGATGAATTTGAAACATTATCAGCTCCATCTTCTGTTGTTTTCTGTTTCTTCAAAAATACTAGATACTCAAGATCCTCACTAGTAAAGATCACACATGTCTATCTCTCGTCCTTTATTACCATCAGATTTTCCTAGTAGCCCTCTCTTCCACCTTTCCAACCCCCACGACCGCGACCTCCACCTTGTCCATATCCACTATCTCTCTCTCATTAGGTGACTTAAGACAGAACTTGCTCAGATGTGCAACTTCACCACAGTTATAGCACTTGTGAGTCTTCCCCTGGGCACCTAGCGTAGCTGGGCTCGCAGTAGTCAATGCTGATTTTGTATCCGAAAAACCACTTGGCTCAGAGTAGCTTCACGTGACTCTCCTCCTGTGTCACCGCAATAATGACCTCATCTATTTTGGGAATAATCGTGTGAGCTAGGGAAACCGATCTCCTCTAATCAAAGGTCGTCTTTTGATGAGTCAGAAATTATATAGTTATCATCTGTGCAAAGATCTATCCCTTCTTGCACATCGAATCATCACAACTCGACATAGGTGAGAAGTGATCAAAATCTTGCCACAACTGTTTTAGATTTATAGAGTACTTCTAAATCAATCTATCACCCTGAACCACTGCCTCTTTCTCACACTAAATGTGAAACACCTCTATGTGGTTCTTAGCTTCAACATAGATCCTCTCAACTTCGCCCAAATGTTGCTCACCGTTTGAATGCCATCCATTGATGAGGCAATCGATGGAATCATCGAGTTGAGCAATTAGGTGTAAAACAATGTATTAGTCGTCCTCCACTCATCCCTCTTAGTACTGTCACCTTTGGCTTAACCCTCGTTAAGTATCCTTCTAGTTTCTTCCATACTAGAATAGCCTCGATCTGGCGCAATCAATTTAGATACGTGGCCGATCCATCAAGCTTTAGATCCATAAGAGGGAAATCTAGCTTCACATGCGTCGGAGCATGTGCCAAGGTGTGGCTCTCGTCAAGACACTAGTTCCTTGTATGAGCCCGAGCAAGATCTTTAGAATATAGGGATCCATCTTCCTCAGAATTTCCAATCTCTTACCTCTAGCACTATCTTCGTCTCATGACATTTTTAATCAAAAGGATCAAGTCTAGATCACACAGATCAAGTCTAACTTCCTTGATGCAAATTCGTGTGATCCGCTTTGTCTTAGCCTGCACAAAGCTGCACCTCCTCTGTCTGAGCCGTCCTTGCCTTCTCTTTTCCCAATCGCGCAAAGCTTTTGTCCGTCTCCTCCATGATCATGCGATTCCACATGCCCTCTCACCAAAGCTAAAGCCTCTGTTAGCTCTAGCTGAGAATGCTTTTTGAGGACCAAGCGGAAAAACGGGAGTTTTAGGTCTCTTCACACCGATCTACGCTTGTGTATGTCAATCTGAACTGGATCTTGGGATTCGTTGCCACTTCGCGAGGACCGTGACCGAAGGAAGAGAGGTATAGGAGTTTCACGTTTCTCTGCACTGATCCCCAATGGTTTGATCGACAAGAGGCAGAAGTTTCGCATCTCTCTGCGCCGATCCCCACTGGTTTGTTCTGCATCTGTGTTTGCGTCATCGCCTTCACAGTGCCATCGTCTCACAAGGTTAGGTCATGTTTACCTGTTCACTGTGAGCCCTGAGTTGTCTTTCAACCGGTTGCTGCGAGAGGAAGGAAAAGACGAAGACGAGTGGCGGCTGACCTTGGTGAGGCTCTGATACCAAATATAAACTATTGCTCAAAAAACCTTCTTTCATTTCATATGTGACGGGCTTATATAGAGCTGTACAAATTATAACATTTTCAAATAAATCTTAGAAATCATCTATTTACAAATAAGACCATATAAGATACAAACTCAACAATATCTAACACTTAAAAAAGTTTGATATTTATATTTGTAACACATTGATGTAAAAAACTATGCATGAGGTGTATTTCACTTTAAAAAGTTAGTAATAGTGGTATTTTTTATGTTTTGTCAAAGATATGAGTGGCATGTATGTTAATATGAAACTTTAGGGGATAGATATATAAATAAATAAGAATTGTGTGGTATGTAAGTAAATGCCCATACGTTTAGGGTACATTTTGCTGTCTATAAATTGTTCTGAACTATATCTTCTTCTGTGAGGACATTATTGCAATAAAACTAAGGCGCATTTTGCTCTGTAAAAATTATTCTTTATATGGCCACTATGATCAATAAATGATTTTTTTTTTAATTACATTTACAAGGTATAGCTGCCAACTTCGTTCAATTTCTCTCACTTTCGCTCGCTCTCTCATTCATTCATTCTTGCCAGCTTTGCTTTTGCTCCTTTCTTCTCCCTCTCTCTCTCTCTCTCCTCTCTCTTTTGCAATTTAACAAATTTCTCAAACTTTATCCAAAGAAACTGAACTACATTGAGTAGCAAGCCTTATAAATACTTATTGGCTGCTTCAATCAAATTTCTACTTAAGAGTTTGTACAATTACTTGAAAATTTTTTTTCATTAAGTCTGAACTTTATAGTAAAGTTTATTGTGCATGGAAAGCTTATCATCTGCTAGCTCTTGGAGTCACCCTTGTCAAATTTGATAAAGAAGGTAGAATGTGATTATGGCACTGTAATTGTTAAAATAATCTGAAATCCGTGTTTGAGCCTTTTCATCCTTGTAACCTATAAAAATAAAGTAATCTATAAACAATTGGTTTTTATCTACATCAATCTAGCAATTCATGGACAACAATTTTACATTTTTGCTATGTAATTAATTATGGATTCCATAATTAAAGGCCGGCTTACATATTTGTTTCTTTCGTTCTTGGTTGTTTCTCTACGTAATTATCGACAGCTTTTCATTTTGTTTCTTACACGAACAAAGGAATAAAATTTAATCATAGAACCGCCCGTTTTCTACATTTCTCTATTCTTAATTTAAAATTGACTTTGACACAGGATATAAATCTAATTTGGAAGATTTACATACATACCGTTTGATTCCTTCGTATTTACCTACCTACCACCTAAACTTCAATTTTTCGCATACATGCTACGTTATCTATGGATGACAAGGTGTATTTCACTTTGTAAAAGTTAAGCATAAGAAGGTGTATTTCACTTTTTAAAAGTGAAAAAGATGGCAGCGTTGATGTGATATGAAATATTTGGGTGGTATAAATGTAAAAATGAAATTTAGGTGTTAGATAAGAATTGGGTGGTATGTATGTAAACGACCCATCAATTTTTTACAAATTTATAACTGATTATTTAATTAAAATTTTAGAATAAATTGTTTATGCGTTTGACAATTGCCAATAGGACATCAATACTTTTCTTATTCCCCCAACCAAGTGTTTTTGTTGTTGCACCAATAACTGATGCCTTAGGACAAACGGGTAGCAGCTGTACAATTTAAAAATAATTTTTATTTTGAAGAATTTTTACCATAATTAGTGATAATGAAATGTTTTTCTTTTGTGGCATTTACATGCATACCACACAGTTTTTATTTATTTACATATCCAACACCTAAATTTTCATGTTTACATTTATAACACTGAAATGTAGACAGCACAACACAAATATCACCATTATTTATTTTTAAAAGTGAAATATACCTTTTCAAGCATATTTATGCACCAAAGTGTTATAAATGTAAATATCAAACTTTTTGTGTTAGATTTGTAAATACATAAGAATTGTGTGGTATACTTGTAAATTTCCCTTCATTTTTAGGTTCATTGAAATTTGAGTCGTGTACCTAATTCTTATGGACAGTTAATGCGGTAGTTTTAACACAATTAATTCAGATTTGAGGGGACTAATCTGAATTACGTGTGATTATTAAATATTCTGGAAAGATTTGCAAATATACCACTCAATTCCTATGTACTGACATATCTAACATGTAAACTTCAATTTTTACTTACTTGCCACCTTATCTATGCATAAAATGCTATATTTCATATTTATATGGTTGACATTGATCTGCTGATATTTCATGTCCATCATAGTCTTTCTAAACTTGGCATACCAGGTTTGAGGAGATTGTTTCAAGCCATAAACTGACTTCCTGAGGCTTTACACCTTGCGTATTGTTTGGTTTGTAGCGAATCCTGGCGGTATCTTCACTTTCTTCTCCAATAACTCATCGTGAAGAAATGCATTATTCACATCAAGTTGGTGTAACCTCTACCCACCATTCACCATCAGAGAAAGTAGCATCATTATTGTACTCAATTTTGCTACTGGTGCAAATGATCCGTCATAGTCAATGTCATACGTCTGACTTTACTCTTTCGCCACCATTCATGCTTTGTAACGCTCCACCTTTCTTTCTGGATTTTTTTTTTACTGTGAAGATTCACTTGCACCCAACTACTCTTTTCACTGCTATTAGTGACACTATTTCTCATGTTTGGTTTTTATTGATAGCCCAAGCTTTTTATGCATTTTCTGCTTTCCACTTGAGATCCTCTTTAGCTATCTTCTAACATTTAGGTATAGAGGCAGTGTCCAAAGATGCAATGAATGATCCATGTACATGTTATATGCTAGAGTATGAAACAAACCGAGCAATGTCATGTTCCCATCCAAAACGATCAAGAGGATATTCTTCATTGCTACGAGAGGTCCTTAAAATTATGGTATTGGAAGTACACGAAAGAGGAGTCCTATCACCTGTGAATTTTGAGTATGAGGTGGATAGTGTAGGATTTTCTTGTTACGAGTTGCACTGCAGGCACAGTTCACTCATTCAGTTTTCTCCTTGCATATGCATTTAGCTTCGCTTCAGCTTAATTCTCACCATCTCTTGGTTCAGTCTCCTCATTTTTCTGCTAAGCCAATTCATCCCACATCACAGGACAAGTTATCGCTCTCACATGCACCAATCTCTCAGTATTACTATTTTTGCCATATACCTTTAGTATTTGATGAGTCACCAATGGATGAGGTCACATCCAAGGTGTAGTACAGTTTGAATTTTCTAAAAGGGCACATACATGCTCACAAACAATCTCCTCTATTGGGCTCCAACTAACTTATCTCTTCTAGGTAGCAGAATAACCCACAAAAACACAATTAACAACTCTGGGATCTAGCTTGCCTACTAATGGTCTGTTGTCTTTCACGAAACATACACAGTCAAATACCTTAAATGAGAGAATCCCACTATTATCTCATTTTAATTTCTGAAATGAGACTTCCAATCTAACACTCTCGAGGACATTCTGTTGGCTAATTGAACAGTTGTCAAACCTGTTTGCCCCCATAAGTGTTTTAGGCAATTCATTGCTATCATCATTCTTCGGGTTACTTCTAAAAGGTGTCTATTCTTCCTCTCTGCTACTTGGTTTTGTGTTGGTGTATATGGACATGCGATTTGATATTGTATCCCTTAAGCTGATAAATATTACCCAATCAACTTGTTTGTATACTGTCATATTATCAGATCTCAGTATTTTCACTACTGCACCATATCGTGTCTGGATTGTCTTGTGGAACTCTTTAAAGCAGGTAAACATGTAACC
Organism: Phalaenopsis equestris; assembly: GCF_001263595.1. Lineage (NCBI taxonomy): Eukaryota > Viridiplantae > Streptophyta > Magnoliopsida > Asparagales > Orchidaceae > Phalaenopsis > Phalaenopsis equestris. The sequence continues at coordinate 1,109,415 of NW_018164679.1, forward strand.
CTTGCTTTTCATCGGATAAAATCAATTTACATTAGAAAAAATCAATAAAAATCACAAAATATCGAAAACCATTCATTGAATTCATAGAACAAGACCCCCAAACATCATAATGTATCAAATCTAAATCACAAGAGCTCTTATTCCCTGAATTGATATAAGAGCTCATAGTAAACTTGTCAAACTCACAAACATATACAAGTTTTGTTTATGTTTTTTTATCAAAGACTGATACGAACGACTCAGTAAACTAAAATAAGTGTCTCGTGCCTCTGTGGTGTAGTAGTAACACATCTTCCACACTTCTCCCAGATTCCCTTTCTCTGACACTCTCTACCATTGATGTCAAAGTTGAATCCATCCTCTCTCTATTGAAGTACCGAAGTTTACTATCCCACATTCCAGTCCCAAGTGTTCTGCTCATTCCTTTCTCTTGAAAGATCATCTAAGAAATATAAAATGAAACAAAACATTTTAGGTGGAGAATAATATTACTAATGGATAAAAAATTCACTAGAAAAGAAGCAGCATGCAAAATATTTGACAAAGTCATATAATCGATACACCTCACTGCACCCTTACCTATTATAGGTCGTGTTGTACCATCAATAGTTTAGATGTTCTCTGTAACTGTTAGGTGAGTATAGGAAGAGAAATCTTTGGCAATGTCAGTCACATGTCGGGATGCACTAAAATATACTATCTGTTTGGGTGATCTTGTGGTGGAAATATGGCGGCAAGTATATGGATATCACGAGTACCTTCGACAAGTACATGTATATCACGAGTACCTTTTTCAGGGCCAGGGAGAGCACAAGTACCAATGTTCCCCCTTGATGAGGGCGGGGTGGATGCATTCTCAACCATACACCTGTTGTTTTCTGTTTTCTCTTCAACATCTCTAAACAAACCGAGCAATGTCATGTTCCCATCCAAAACGATCAAGAGGATGTTCTTCATTGCTACGAGAGGTCCTTAAAATTATGGTATTGGAAGTACACAAAAGAGGAGTCCTATCACCTGTGAATTTTGAGTATGAGGTGGATAGTGTAGGATTTTCTTGTTACGAGTTGCACTGCAGGCACAGTTCACTCATTCAGTTTTCTCCTTGCATATGCATTTAGCTTCGCTTCAGCTTAATTCTCACCATCTCTTGGTTCATTCTCCTCATTTTTCTGCTAAGCCAATTCATCCCACATCACAGGACAAGTTATCGCTCTCACATGCACCAATCTCTCAGTATTACTATTTTTGCCATATACCTTTAGTATTTGATGAGTCACCAATGGATGAGGTCACATCCAAGGTGTAGTACAGTTTGAATTTTCTAAAAGGGCACATACATGCTCACAAACAATCTCCTCTATTGGGCTCCAACTAACTTATCTCTTCTAGGTAGCAGAATAACCCACAAAAACACAATTAACAACTCTGGGACCTAGCTTGCCTACTAATGGTCTGTTGTCTTTCACGAAACATACACAGTCAAATACCTTCAATGAGAGAATCCCACTATTATCTCATTTTAATATCTGAAATGAGACTTCCAATCTAACACTCTTGAGGACATTCTGTTGGCTAATTGAATAGTTGTCAAACCTGTTTGCCCCCATAAGTGTTTTAGGCAATTCATTGCTATCATCATGCTTCGGGTTACTTCTAGAAGGTGTCTATTCTTCCTCTCTGGGTTTTGTGTTGGTGTATATGGACATGCAATTTGATGTTTGATGTTGTATCCCTTAAGCTGATAAATATTACCCAATCAACTTGTTTGTATACTGTCCTATTATCAGATCTCAATATTTTCACTACTGCACCATATCGTGTCTGGATTGTCTTGTGTAACTCTTTAAAGCAGGTAAACATGTTACCCTTGCTTTTCATCAGATAAAATCAATTTACACGAGAAAAAAATCAATAAAAATCACAAAATATCGAAAATCATTCATTGAATTCATAGAACAAGACCCCCAAACATCATAATGTATCAAATCTAAATCACAAGAGCTCTTATTCCCTGAATTGATATAAGAGCTCATAGTAAACTTGTCAAACTCACAAACATATACAAGTTTTGTTTATGTTTTTTTATCAAAGACTGATACGAACGACTCAGTAAACTAAAATAAGTGTCTCGTGCCTCTGTGGTGTAGTAGTAACACATCTTCCACACTTCTCCCAGATTCCCTTTCTCTGACACTCTCTACCATTGATGTCAAAGTTGAATCCATCCTCTCTCTATTGAAGTACCGAAGTTTACTATCCCACATTCCAGTCCCAAGTGTTCTGCTCATTCCTTTCTCTTGAAAGATCATCTAAGAAATATAAAATGAAACAAAACATTTTAGGTGGAGAATAATATTACTAATGGATAAAAAATTCACTAGAAAAGAAGCAGCATGCAAAATATTTGACAAAGTCATATAATCGATACACCTCACTGCACCCTTACCTATTATAGGTCGTGTTGTACCATCAATAGTTTAGATGTTCTCTGTAACTATTAGGTGAGTATAGGAAGAGAAATCTTTAGCAATGTCAGTCACACGTCGGGATGCACTAAAATATACTATCTGTTTTGGTGATCTTGTGGTGGAAATATGGCGGCAAGTATATGTATATCACGAGTACCTTCGTCAAGTACATGTATATCACGAACACCTTTTTCAGGGTGAGCATAAGTACCAATGTTACCCCTTGATGAGGGCGGGGTGGATGCATTCTCAACCATACACCTATTGTTTTTTGTTTTCTCTTCAACATCTCTAGATACTCATGATCTTAATTAGCAAAAACCAAACCTATCTCTCTCTCGTCCTTTTCTACCATGTAGCCCTCTCTTCCACCTTTTCAACCACCACGAACACGACCATGACCATGACCTCTAAGCTGTCAACATCTACTCTCTCTTCTTAGGTGGCCTAGGATAAACTTTGCTCAGATGACCTACTTCACCGCAGTTTTAGCACTTGCGAGTTTTCTCTTGGACACCTGTCATACTTGAGCTTGTGACAACCAAAGTTGACCGTGTACCTGGAAGTCCACTTGAATCAGAGCGTAGCCTTATGCGACTCCTCCTATATCATCGCAGCGACGACCACATCCAGTGAAGAGATTGTTGCTTGGGCTAGGAGGACCAATCTCCTAATCAAAGACCAAATTCAGATGAGCTAGAAACTACATATTCTTCATTTATGGAAAGATCTTCCCCTTCTTGCATCCAGGATCACCACAACTCGACATAGGTGAGAAGTGATCAAGATCCTGCGACAACCGTTCCAATTTTATGGTATACTCTCAAATTGATCTATCACTATATACTACTGCCTCTATATCACGCTATATCTGGAACACCTGATGTGGTTCTCAGCTCTAGCATAGGTTCTGTTCAGCTTTGCCCAGATGTCTTTCACCTTTTGAATGCAATTCACTGATGAGGCAATTGATGAGGCCATCGAGTTGAGAAACCAAGTGTAAACTAAGGCATGTGTGATCCTTCACTCATCCCCCTCAACAGTGTCTTCCTCAGGCTCAGTCTTGACTCTCGTCAAATATCTCTATAGTCTCTTCTCTATTAGAACAACCTCGATTTGGCACGACCAATTCAAATATGTGGCCGATTCATCAAGCTTAAGATCAACAGGAAGGAGAGCTAGCTTTATCTGTATTGGAGCACATGCGAGGTAATGGCTCTTGTCGAGACTTTAGCTCCCTTTATGAGTCTGATCAAGATCTATCTTATCCAGAAGCTCCAATCCTTTACCTGCTGCCCAATCTCCTTTTCCTAACATCCTCAATCACAAGGATTCGAGTCTAGATCACATGTGACTTCCTTACTGTCCTCACACAAAATTGCCCTGACATTTCGCTGAAGCGTAAAGAGCTGAAGCTTCGCTTGTTACATCCTTCCTCGAGCGCAAATCAACCCGCCAAAGCCTACACGCTCGCAGACTAGCCTGCAGCTTCACTGCCCTGCTTCTTTCGTTCTTGGCTGCGTATGAGCCTCCTCGCTTTCTCCTTCATTTTCTATCGCACACGAGCCTTAACTGCACCGAGATCCTTCTTTGTTTCACGAGCCCAACTCAACCGAAGCCGAAATCGATCCACCTCTCGAGCTGAATCGAAGTTGTTTGCACTCCCTCCGTCGAAGGAATCACATGAAATCATAGGCTCTCTCCCTCTTGCGTCGAAGCCGCTCCACTATTCGCCTCTCCACGCCCTTGCCTCACGTGCGATCTTGATCTTCTTTGCCCGAAGCTGTTGTTTGTTCCTTCGCACTCAATTGAACTTTTGGCGCTCTCCCCACACTGAGGCCATGTTTCCCTTGCAATACAATCAGGTTTAATGTTAGTCGGGAAAGCGACTCCAAGATCGCACTGTATAGAGACCATGGTACTGTAGCGGCAAGTGACGCCAGGGTTTGTCTTTGATACCAAAAAGAAGTAATTGCGCTAAAACTTAGTCCATTTCATTAATGACTTGAGCTTGATATAGAGCATTACAACATTTTTACAAATAAATCCCTATATTTCTTCTATTTACAAGTAGGACCCTAAATTAGATGCAAATCTCAACACATACATACCACCAAATTCTTAGGTATTTACATATTTTACTTTTTAGATTTATACCATGATTTCACATTAAAAATATTATTATTTTAACTTATAAAAAGTGAAATACACATTTTCATGTATAGGTGAGGTGGGTTTGTTAAATCCAAGATTGTCCTGTGAAGCATACCCATGGAATAAACATAGAAGGGGTGTTGGGGGGAGGGGGGTGTGAGAGAGAGAGAGAGAGAGAGAGAGAGAGAGAGAGAGAGAGAGAGAGAGAGAGAGAGAGAGAGAGAGAGAGAGAGGAAATAAGACCACATTAGCCAGAACAGTCCATTAATCATTTACTATAGAAATGACCCCATATTTATAAGCTTATGGGATACACAGTGTATGTATATCTGCTTGACCCTGTTTGAATAAGGAAGTCAAGAGTATTTTGGTAATAAATAAATACATAAATAAATAAATAAACGAAAAAATAAATAAAAGAGCTTTGGTTCGGTTGCCCCATCAATCGGTCATCTAGGACCGGTGGCCCTTAGGTTGGCCAGGTTCATTTGGTCGAGTTAACTAAGGAAGGGCTGATGGCCCGTTTGGCTGGGGACCTTCGGTTGGCTTGGTGAGGTTTGTAGGCCGACTTGGCTAAGGTCAGTCCGTTGACTTATAAGTGTCCCTAGGTTGCCAGACTTTGTTTGGTCGTCTCT
>NW_018164679.1:1114774-1116856 GCF_001263595.1 Phalaenopsis equestris
TTTTCAGGAATCGAGGCGTCTTTTTAAGCGGTGCTTGAAATCTCGCTGGCACTCTATATTAAGGCTTGTAAGAGAATTTTTGGCGCATTTGATTCTTCCCCCATCCTTCGGTCAGATTTCCTTTCCCCGCTCTCTGCAGCTTTGTGTCGGTTGTGGAGATGGCGAACAAATATTCTCCGAAGCACTTCAGTTTGTTTGCGGCATTGGATGTGTTGACCGTCGGTTCGACTGATGCTACTGCGATTCAGGATGCCTGCATGTTTGACAACACTCGCATAAGAACAGTCGACCAAAATGTCTGGGCGATTGAACTATACGACTGTGAGCTGATTTTTTTTAAGGATCAATTTCTCCTTGGGTTGCGGCTGTCTATGTCCATAGAGCTATAGTCAGTTTTGAATCACTTGGGGTGGTTCCTGCCGAAATAAAGCCTAAATCCATCGTAGCCATCATCACAGGCTTGGTCTATTGTCGGCGAATGGAAATATCATGGTCGCAGGAGCTGTTTTCTTTCCAGGTGTACATGTTTTCTTTCCAGGTAGAGCCTGACGGTTATGTGGTCTTCGGTTTGACTAGGAAGTTTCATTTGGTCGGCCTAGATAATTAAATAGAGGATTGGAAGCATAAGTTCGTCATTGGGTCGATCTGAGAATTCGAAGTGCTAAGCTGGCCGACTGGAGCATACAAGAAAAATAAGTTGGTCTCTGCTCGGATTCGAGGCATGGCCTCCATAGTGGAAGGAATGATCTTGTCAATTGTTCAATAAACCAATAAGACTATAGTCAATAAAAGTTTTGAACCCTGAGGAAGTTTGGGGCTATGACATTGTAATAATGGGTGGAGTCTGATGTTGTGGAGGAAAAGCGGTGGTTGGATCGGTGCTCATAGCCAGAGAAGAAGATAAGGTCGCACCAAGAAGCGACTCGAACGAGAAAAGTGTCAGAGGCAACCGCTAGCCCAACGGTTGGGATCCTAAGTTCGGATTTAATATTTTGTTTCTGAAACGACAGTTGTAATTCAAAATGTTTCCACTGATAATTTGATGTTGATCGAGCGAAAGGCAACTATGTTGAATTTAGGTAAGATGAACCATGAAGTGGAAGCCACCCGCACTCCAAGTTACTTCTGGTCGGATGCCGAGGAGCCCTCAAATGGGCTGTCCGACTGAGCGCCTGTCGCCCTTAGCAGGTGACCCTCACCAGCTTCATTAGCCATGGCCATTGGGGGAAACTAGTCAGGCATCTCCCGAGACTCCCGAACCCGAGCCAGTGACTAAGGCTGTGACAACTGCTGGAGAAGCCTTCGTCGAGGTCGAGATAGTCTGAGGGCGAGCCGATTGCTTCCAAGGAAGCTCGCCGACGAAAGGGCAAGGCTCCGCTAAAAGAGCTTGAGGATGATCTTCACCCGCCTCCAGGGAAGAGGTACAGAGGAGCGAGCGACAGGAGCCCGAAGCAGGAGCATCCGAAGGTTTGTCACCACAGACTCCTGGCCCGCTCTCATCGACATGTTGCTGGATTGGTATTCAAATGGTATGGGTGCGGACAAGTATGTTACCACAATCGCATACATGTTATGGTCCAAGAGTTTGGAGAAGCACTGGGATGAATATGACCCTTGGGGCTCGCTTCATCCCACCAACTGACAGCCTAGTAAATGCAGCTGAAGCAAAGGCCTCGCTAGCTGAGATTGAGGGAGACTTGGAGGGCACATCTTAGTGGCTCTCTATTGTTCTGGATGAGAACGCAGAATTGTCAGATAAGATTACCACCATGAATTCCCCAGAGTTCATTGTGGGTCAGGCCAAGCATCTCTAACTTGACGTTGAGCTAGTGATCAACCAGCTTGTGCGGTCGGAATGGTTGACACGAAGTACTCTAACATGGCAGAATTTGTCAAGCTCTGTTCTTCTCCCTCAGTGCCATCTAGAGGTGGTGTGTCTCAGGACGACCGAGTGGCGGACGGCAGCTCCAACGTGTGATTCAGTTGCCTAACCTGCTGTTCTATGGAAAAATTATGTTTATGTTTTTTTTTTTATGTATACATTCAATTGTAATGAAAGATAAATTTTGTAACTCACCAACT
>NW_018164679.1:1116956-1128960 GCF_001263595.1 Phalaenopsis equestris
TGTCGGACATATGACATTTTACCGTAATCCGATTGTTTCCCTCACCCCATTCAACAGTAAAGCCACTGGGGGGTTTTGTGTGGGTGCCTTGTTGGGCACTTGAGTAGTCTTGTAGTGTTTTGAGGTTTTATTTAAGATGACTTGTGTTGTTATTTTGGGGAGTCTGAGAGATCCTTTTAGTTGGGTGGGTACGTCCTGATCTTTTTTTTTAGGGACTTTTGTTTGACAGGTTTTGTGCACGTTTTATGGGGTTATGGTTAGGTATCAGATTACATGGGCTCATGTTGATTTGACCTTTGACTTATAGTGGGCCATATTCTTGTTTTTCATTATATAAGATCTCTTCGAGATTCGTTCCGCGTATTTTGGATGTACATATTTAGTTCCCCAGATGCTCTTCTTGAAGATCGTGTTGAAATAAGAATAGTAGAATTTAGTAGAAAAAATAGATTCATTTATGTCAATCAATGCTTTAATAATAGGACTCCTTGGATTTCCGCATATGTGTTCCTCTATAAATATAGCACAAAATGTCTTGGTCATTCACTTTTCTCAAGAGCGCGACAGTTCGGTCAACTGGTTTAGAGGGATTTGCCATGGCAAGCGGTAAGTCGTCTCCGTAGGACAATCTCATTGAGGACGTGCTAAAGGAGGCCTTTGGAGGGAGTTGGCCCGAAGCCATGAAGAAGCCTGCAGTAGCAAAGAGGCCGGAGAAAGAGGCTCGGTCTGAAGGGATAAAATGTAAAAAACGACTTTCCTCGAAGCAGAGGCGAATGATGAGTGGCGATGAAGTTTGGTCGTTTGATTCATTGACCCTCCAATTGAAAGAGGTTGGAAAGGTGGGCCACGCGCAAGTGCATCTACTGCAGCTCTTGTGGCGGTCAGTGGTCTGTCGGGTGAACAATCGGCGGGAGGAGTGACTAGATTTTTGAATCTGGAGTCTCCTCAAGGTGAAGTTGTTGGCTCTCCCTAAGTACATGCTTTTGTTTCACCACTGGGTCCTGCGGGCAAGGTTGTAGCGGTTGTGATTCAGGAGTTGGACTTCGGGAGAGATTCAAAAGGTGTTCCATTCGACCTTGGTGAGAGTTTCTGTTCCTTTAGATGCTCGGAATTGGACCAATACTTTGATATGTAGAAGTGGTTAATTATTTTTGACTTCTTTTTTTATGTCGACCCCTTTGCTTGTGCAGCAGGTGAAACATTCGTGGGTGTTGACTTGCTATTGGCGGGTGTCATCCGAGTTTCTACATCTGAAGTGGCTGGAGGGACTCCAGTTCAGGCTGAGGGTGGACCAATTGTTGGCTCTCCGACTATCCCAGGGGGTCACCGAGATAGGTTTGGTGGCTCGCAACTGGAAGCAGAGGTGAAGGAGCTGGAGGCAAAGCTAGCGGCCCTGAGGGTGGAGCATTCGACAAAGCTTGCGGCTCTTAAGGCGGAGGTGACCGACCTTCGGTTGACCTCTACATTCTTCCAAGTCCAAGCTCAAGCCAATAATGTTGATAGATTTAGGTTTGACGGTCGAATGTTGTACCAAAAGTTAGTTCGACAGGGACTCATTTTGCTTAAGGCAGCTGTCGACCCTCTTGTAAAGTATTTTTTTCCTGAATGAAATAAGAACTTTTATTAATTTGAAATGAATTTAATTTATTTGTATGTTTTTTTAGGGATTTATGCTAATTTGATGGTTTTCAGGAATCGAGGCGTCTTTTTAAGCGGTGCTTGAAATCTCGCTGGCACTCTAAATTAAGGCTTGTAAGAGAATTTTTGGCGCATTTGATTCTTCCCCCATCCTTCGGTCAGATTTCCTTTCCCCGCTCTCTGCAGCTTTGTGTCGGTTGTGGAGATGGCGAACAAATATTCTCCGAAGCACTTCAGTTTGTTTGCGGCATTGGATGTGTTGACCGTCGGTTCGACTGATGCTACTGCGATTCAGGATGCCTGCATGTTTGACAACACTCGCATAAGAACAGTCGACCAAAATGTCTGGGCGATTGAACTATACGACTGTGAGCTGATTTTTTTTAAGGATCAATTTCTCCTTGGGTTGCGGCTGTCTATGTCCATAGAGCTATAGTCAGTTTTGAATCACTTGGGGTGGTTCCTGCCGAAATAAAGCCTAAATCCATCGTAGCCATCATCACAGGCTTGGTCTATTGTCGGCGAATGGAAATATCATGGTCGCAGGAGCTGTTTTCTTTCCAGGTAGAGCCTGACGGTTATGTGGTCTTCGGTTTGACTAGGAAGTTTTATTTGGTCGGCATAGATAATTAAATAGAGGATTGGAAGCATAAGTTCGTCATTGGGTCGATCTGAGAATTCGAAGTGCTAAGCTGGCCGACTGGAGCATACAAGAAAAATAAGTTGGTTTCTGCTCGGATTCGAGGCATGGCCTCCATAGTGGAAGGAATGATCTTGTCAGTTGTTCAATAAACCAAGAAGACTATAGTCAATAAATGTTTTGAACCCTGAGGAAGTTTGGGGCTATGACATTGTAATAATGGGTGGAGTCTGATGTTGTGGAGGAAAAGCGGTGGTTGGATCGGTGCTCAAAGCCAGAGAAGAAGAAAAGGTCGCACCAAGAAGCGACTCGAACGAGAAAAGTGTCAGAGGCAACTGCTAGCCCAACAGTTGGGATCCTAAGTTCGGATTTAATATTTTGTTTCTGAAACGACAGTTGTAATTCAAAATGTTTCCAATGGCAATTTGATGTTGATCGAGCGAAAGGCAACTATGTTGAATTTAGGTAAGATGAACCATGAAGTGGAAGCCACCCGCACTCCAAGTTACTTCTGGTCGGATGCCGAGGAGCCCTCAAATGGGCTGTCCGACTGAGCGCCTGTCGCCCTTAGCAGGTGACCCTCACCAGCTTCATTAGCCATGGCCATTGGGGGAAACTAGTCAGGCATCTCCCGAGACTCCCGAACCCGAGCCAGTGACTAAGGCTGTGGCAACCGCTGGAGAAACCTTTGTCGGTTGATGAAGTTTGGCGTCGTATACTTGGTCGGGATTCTCTTCCTTCCCCTTGCTATGCTTTTACGAAATTCGTTGCGAAGAAAGCAGGAGACTGTTCATCAAAGGACGTGGGAAGTTTGGTAACCTCACATATATGATTCGTGATCATTCAAAGACTGGCCCGACATATGGAGCTTGAGAAGTGGAGAAATCTATGGTCATGTTATGGTTGATCAACTCCATGGAGACTTCAATTGATCGTTTGTAGATGTTCCTCCTTTAAGCTAGTGCTCTTTAGACGGTTGTCCATGATACCTACTTGGATTTAAGAAAATCCAGCCAACTCTATGAAGTATCTAAGAAGATCCGGGAGGCAAAACAGGGGCCAATGACAGTAACCTAGTACTATAATGGCCTAATTGCATTATGTATGGAATGCGACCTGTACTACAACTATATGTGGGATTCTCCGACCAACTTATTCCTCTTCCAAAAGATCGTAGAAAACGTCGTATGCTCCAATTCCTTGTTGGCCTTAACAAACACCTTGATGAAGTTTGGCGTCGTATACTTGGTCGGGATTCTCTTCCTTCCCCTTGCTATGCTTTTACGAAATTCGTTGCGAAGAAAGCAGGAGACTGTTCATCAAAGGACGTGGGAAGTTTGGTAACCTCACATATATGATTCGTGATCATTCAAAGACTGGCCCGACATATGGAGCTTGAGAAGTGGAGAAATCTATGGTCATGTTATGGTTGATCAACTCCATGGAGACTTCAATTGATCGTTTGTAGATGTTCCTCCTTTAAGCTAGTGCTCTTTAGACGGTTGTCCATGATACCTACTTGGATTTAAGAAAATCCAGCCAACTCTATGAAGTATCTAAGAAGATCCGGGAGGCAAAACAGGGGCCAATGACAGTAACCTAGTACTATAATGGCCTAATTGCATTATGTATGGAATGCGACCTGTACTACAACTATATGTGGGATTCTCCGACCAACTTATTCCTCTTCCAAAAGATCGTAGAAAACGTCGTATGCTCCAATTCCTTGTTGGCCTTAACAAACACCTTGATGAAGTTTGGCGTCGTATACTTGGTCGGGATTCTCTTCCTTCCCCTTGCTATGCTTTTACGAAATTCGTTGCGAAGAAAGCAGGAGACTGTTCATCAAAGGACGTGGGAAGTTTGGTAACCTCACATATATGATTCGTGATCATTCAAAGACTTGCCCGACATATGGAGCTTGGGAAGTGGAGAAATCTATGGTCATGTTATGGTTGATCAACTCCATGGAGACTTCAATTGATCGTTTGTAGATGTTTCTCCTTTAAGCTAGTGCTCTTTAGACGGTTGTCCATGATACCTACTTGGATTTAAGAAAATCCAGCCAACTCTATGAAGTATCTAAGAAGATCCGGGAGGCAAAACAGGGGCCAATGACAGTAACCTAGTACTATAATGGCCTAATTGCATTATGTATGGAATGCGACCTGTACTACAACTATATGTGGGATTCTCCGACCAACTTATTCCTCTTCCAAAAGATCGTAGAAAACGTCGTATGCTCCAATTCCTTGTTGGCCTTAACAAACACCTTGATGAAGTTTGGCGTCGTATACTTGGTCAGGATTCTCTTCCTTCCCCTTGCTATGCTTTTACGAAATTCGTTGCGAAGAAAGCAGGAGACTGTTCATCAAAGGACGTGGGAAGTTCGGTAACCTCACAGGTATGATTCGTGATCATTCAAAGACTGGCCCGACATATGGAGCTTGAGAAGTGGAGAAATCTATGGTCATGTTATGGTTGATCAACTCCATGGAGACTTCAATTGATCGTTTGTAGATGTTCCTCCTTTAAGCTAGTGCTCTTTAGACGGTTGTCCATGATACCTACTTGGATTTAAGAAAATCCAGCCAACTCTATGAAGTATCTAAGAAGATCCGGGAGGCAAAACAGGGGCCAATGACAGTAACCTAGTACTATAATGGCCTAATTGCATTATGTATGGAATGCGACCTGTACTACAACTATATGTGGGATTCTCCGACCAACTTATTCCTCTTCCAAAAGATCGTAGAAAACGTCGTATGCTCCAATTCCTTGTTGGCCTTAACAAACACATTGATGAAGTTTGGCATCGTATACTTGGTCGGGATTCTCTTCCTTCCTCTCGCTCTGCTTTCCCGAAATTCGTCGGGAAGAAAGCAGAGGACTTCTCATGCTTGGGATTGCTATGCTATCAGCTAAATTGTTCGCCTTGATCTCAAATAGTACTCAACCCTCACTTCAGGTCGGTGACCCCATATGTGATTATTGTCACAAGCCCAATCACCCTCAGGATAAGTGTTGGAAACTTCACGATAAGTCGAAATACAAACCTTCGTCCAATTCCTCTGCTGCTAAGGGACTTGCGATGCAGCCAAATAAGGCACTACTCAACCGATTCCTACCCAAAGCATTCCAGAATTCTCTGAATCCTTAAAAAATCAAATGAAACAATTGATCAAGCTTATTGAAGCCAATCAAGTCTCTACGAGTCTATCGACCTCCCACGTTCGATACGATACTCTTCTTATAGCTCTCATAGTTTATTCCTCCTCTAGTTCATGGATTACGGATTCAGGTGCCACAGATCATGTGATTGGCTGCTCGCAAGTTCTCTCAACTTACTACCTGTGTTCTGGAAAAAATACCGTCAAAATTTGTCGATGGATTTTGTAGCTCTATTATCGATAAAGGTTCAATTATACTAACGACCAATCAAACTCTGGAGTTTGTTTTATATGTTCCTCGATTACAATGTAACTTAATATCAGTCTGCATGTTGATGAGTGATATCAATTGCTTTGCTAATTTCTCTTCTGATGATTGTGTTTTTAGAATCGTCGTTCGGGGAGGGTGATTTGAACTTTACTAAGAGGGTAGGTGGACTCTACTACCTCTAAAATGGCAACACAGAGAGTGAAGACACAAAACTCAAAAGTTGTAGCCTATCTCGAGTCATTAAATATCCTATTATGTTATTGCATTGTCTTTTAGGTCATCCTAGTTTCAATATTTGAAAATTTTGTATCATCTGATGTTTTCTAATAAAAATTTCTTCGACTTCAATTGCGATACATTCTATTTAGTCAAGCATCACTAGATCCATTATCCACCTCACACTTAACACACATTATGCTTATCTCTCTCATTCACAATGACAATTGGGGATCCTCTTTTACTTTTAGCTATACCAATAAATGGTAGTTCTTGACATTAATTGATGACCACATTCGAATGACATGTGTCTACGTTTTAAAAGTCAAATCAGAAGTAGTTGTCACCTTCCAAAACTTCTATACCTTTGTCTTCACTCAATTCAAAACTCTTATTCATGTCCTTTGAACCGATAATGGTCGTGAGTTTTTCAACTCTATTATGTCTGAATTCTTGGTAAGTAAATACATCCTCCACCATAGTTCTTGCACGAACACTCAACAAAAGGGTAGTCGAGAGAAAAAATCTTCACCTCCTCAACATTACTCACTCCATTATGTTTCAATCCAACGTCCCGAAATGCTTTTGGAAGGATGTTATTCTAACTGTCATCTATAGAGTCTCATCCAAAATTCAAAAGTTATGAACACCCTTAGCCTTTCTGATGTCATGCTTCCTTGCCAATCAGGTCTTCTCCACTTTAAATCCTAAGATTTTTTTATGCACTGCTTTTGTTCGGAGCATTGCTCCTACTCGGAGTAAACTTAATCCCAAATCTATAAAATTTATCTTCCTTGGATATTCTGTCACTCAAAAGGGTTGTTGATGCATTGATTTGACCATAAACAATGAGTGTTGTCTCCTTTGAAAGTGTTCCCTAATTTTCTATTTCTGCATCTAGTAAGGGGAAGCTTAAGTTCCTCGACATTGTCCCTTATCCTACTTCTATGGATGGTTCCCCCATTGTCCCCACCACTGAGTCCCGTTCCATTGAACGCGTCATCTCCTCTCCCAGTGTCTGTGTTTACACTCGGTGCACTCGTCCCAATGCTCCTACTTAGGAGCTAACTACCTCCTTATAGGACATTGACTCCACTTCAGGTGACAGCCTTAGCACATCCCCTCCGATTGAGGAGGCGAGTTCTCTGAGTAGATATGCAATCGAACATGCTCTATTTATTCTATGACAAAATATGTCTTTTTATTGTTTATTGCCGACCTACAAAGCACTTGCTATTGCCCTGACAGACAATCATATCTCTGCTACTATTGAGGTTGTTCTTGCTGATACAACCTGGAAAAAGGCGGTAATTGAGGAGATAAATGCTCTTCAGCGAAACCATACGTGAGACGTCGTTGTTCTTCCTTTAGGTAAGAAAGTCGTAGAGTGTCAATGAATTTTCAGCACCAAGTTCAACTTTGATGGGTCATTTGAACGCAATAAGGTAAGATTAGTCACCAAAGGATACTTCCATACCTTTTGAGTTGACACTGGGGAGACATTTGCTCCAGTGGTTAACTTAAACACTATTCGAGTCTTGTTGTTACTTGCGGTGAATATGGTTGGCCTTTATTCCAATTAGATGTCAAGAATGCATTCTTGCATGGTGAGCTGACAGATGTGGTGTACATTTCTCTACTTTTGGGTTTTTGATTCTACCGCCTCCAGAGGACAAGCGTGCATGCTACAAAATTCCCCTTATGGGCTAAAGCAGTCCCCAAGGGCCTGATTCGACAAATTTACAAAAGTGGTCTTGGGCCATGGTTTTACTCAGGCTCAATTAGTTCACTCCAACTCCTTCCGACACTCTTCCAATGACCAGATAACAATCCTTATTGTCTATGTTGATTATGTTTTTCTTACGGGTAACGATCTCTCAATATTGGAGTCCTTAAAAGACATTCTTGTTTCATCCTTTGAAATGAAGGATTTTGGATCCCTCCAGTACTTCTTCATGTAAGTGGCTCAATCTGCTCGAGGAATTTGTCCGTCTCAGCTCAAATGTATGATTGATCTATTGACAGAGAACAATCTTCTTCTGTGCAAACCTGTATTTGTTCCTATGGATCCTAATGAAACATTATATGAAATTCTCAATGTTGTATTTGTAAAAAAAACTAATTATCAGTGTCTTGTGGAAAAACTCATCTACCTAACTCATGATGTATGTCACGCAGTTGAAATAGTGAGTTAATTCATGCATGACCCATACGAGCACCACCTCCAAGTTGTCCATCGGATTCTCCACTACTTAAAAGGTACATTGGGCTCAGGTTTGTTCTTTTCCCGTCACACCTCTCGTTATATTGTTGTTTATACAGATGTTAATTGAGTCAGATCAGCTCATGATTGACGTTTCACCTCGGGGTATTGCTCGTTTGTATGAGATAATTTTGTCACGTGGAAAAACAAAAAACAGTCTATGGTTGCCTGAAGCAATGTTGAAGCTGAATTCTGATTCATGTCCTTAGGAATTTGTGTATCTCTCGGGTTACACATCATGCTTCACGAACTCTGTATGTCAACTTTTGTATCGCTGCAGCTATTCTGTGATAATAAGATTGTAATTAGCATTGCTCACAACTCAATCCAGCATGATTGCACCAAATATGTGGAGATCGACAAAAACTTCATTAAGGAAAAAACTCAATTTAGGGAGATTTGCGTTCCATATATGCTCTCCAGTAGTCAATTAGCGAACATTCTTACCAAAAATTTGCCTCACTCTTTGTTCGATGACTTCAAGTCCAAGTTGAAAATGACTGGCTTCTATGTTTCAACTTGAGGGAGAGTATTGGATTATAACGACTATCCGTGTGTCATTTTTACTTATTATTTGATTTTATTCCCTGTTTATGTTTTTTCTCTATTGTTTTATTCTGTTTTTTTTTTCTCTTATTTATTTTATTATGTTTTTATTGTTTTCCATTATTATGTCATTTACAATTGGGTTTAAATAACTTCCTCCAATCAATAAATTTGAGCTGGTCTATTCCAATTCCCAATAAGAGAAAATAAGACTAGATTAGCCGGAATGTTTCATTAGTCCTTTAATGTAGAAATGACTTCTTATTTATATACTAAGTCGTATAAGTATACAACTACATGCTTTCCCTTTCTTTAATAAGGACGTCATGGTGTATTTTGGTCATAAATAAATAAATGAATAAAAATTAAATCGACAAATAAATGAAAGATTTTTGGCTCAGTTGCTCCATCATTCGGTCGTTTAGGACTGATGGCCTTTCGGTCGATTATGTTCATCTGGTCGACTTAATTGAGTTAGGGAAGGCGACTGATTTGGTAATGGGCCTTCGGTTGGCCTGGCCAGGTCAGCCGGTTGACTTGGCTGAGGACCTTTAATCGGCCTGGCGGGGTTAGTGGTCGACTTGGCTGGAGGTCAGTCGGTCAACCCATGAGGGTCCCCAGATCGCCAGACTTCATTCGGCTAGCTCATTTGGTCTGATTAGTTGTCTTTGGCTCTCAAGTGAGATTCATGTCGCCAAGCTGAGACCGGGTTGTCTGGCATAGGACACTTTACCTCAATCCAAGGAAAGCTACTGGGGGGCTTTGTGTGGGTGCCATGTTGGGCACTAGAGTAGTCTTTGGCAAGCCTTAAGCTTTCCTCTAAGATGACTCATGGTGTTATTTTGAGGAGTTTGGCAGATCTCTTTTGTTGGTGGGTACGTCGTGATCTATATTCTGATGGGCTTTTGTTTGGCATGTTTTGTGCACATTTTAATGGAGGTCATAGTTAGACATCAGATTACATGGGCTTACTTTGATGTGACATTTGACTTCTGGTGGGTAATCTTTGACCACTCTTGTTTTTCAATTCATAAGATCTCTTCGAGAATCTTGCTAACATATTTCGGGTGTGCATGCATATATGTAAAAATTGAAATTTAGGCATTAAATATGTAAATACATAGGAATTAAGTGGTATGTTTGTAAATGTTCCTATAAATAAATGTCAAAATTTAAGTTTTAGCTTTGTAAATATATGATAATTGTGTGTTATGTTTAATATTGATGTTTGTTGGTCTTTGCCAATCATGAATAGTCTTCATTATTATGGCATGTGATTGGACAATGTTAAAATGGTCATCATCAGATTTTCCGACATTTATTTGTATTTGGGGATATAAAGCAAAAAATGAAAAGGAAGATTTGTATCCATACCACTTAATTACTATGTATTTGCATATCTATCACTAAAATTTAGTTTTTACATATATGCTCAACTTTAGTTATGAATGAAATTGTGCATTTCACTTTTGAAAATTGAAAATAGCTAGTCTTTTAATGTGATATGAAAGATCTGGGTGGTATAAATGTAAAAGGTAAAATTAAGTGGTATATATGTAAATACATAGAAAGTGGCTAGTATTTTATGTAAATGACTCATATAAAAATTTTTTTAGAATATTTATTTTCTGCGTGTGATTTATCATCTTATTGCCATATTATAATTTTCTGATATTTTTAGCTTTGAAATATGATTTTCTTAGTGCGTTTTAAACAGGTTAAGGCTGTTCTAGCAGGCACTAATGAGAAGCTTACAGCACTGAGAAAGGTTACTGCTGATTGCTGTTTCTCCTGTGCATGAATTCATTTTTTCATGTCTAATTTATTTATTTTTATTATGTATTTTCAGGAAAATGAGAATTTGAAGAAGAAGGTGGAGTTGAGTCATGACAAGGATCAATGTAATTGTAAGAATTCATCAGTTTGAATTCAATGATCTAATACATAATTAGAAGTGATAATTACATACACAACACTCGAAACATTATTTGCAAAAGTATCACCCATGTGATTTTTTGAACTACCAAATTCTTACTTTTACATGTGAATTTATTAAAATGAAAAATATGGGTTGGAATTTTATCGTGAATTTTGATATTTGAGCGAGAATTTAGAAATTAGATGAAAGAGGGTGTTAGATTTGTAAATAACAATGTTTTGAGTGCTATGTATGTAATGAAAAAAAAGAGCTCATATTACTTCTTAGATTATATAGGTTGTGTTCTTTTGACCCTTAACTTTTTCTTAGAAATCTTGTTTTGATATGGTGAGGAATTAAATTTAAGACATTTCCATTTGGATTCGATCCAATTGTATGTAAGGTTAATTTGAAGGATTGTTATGGATTTTCATGTGAAAATTCTCTTCTTTTTTTTTTGAATAAGTTGTTTATTCTGAAACACACAAGCTGTCGTAAACAGACCGTTAATGAAATGGTTGGCAATAAATTATAAAATGTGTTAATTGGATGTTGAGTCTGTTGCTACAACAACTAGGGCTGTCAATTTGGCTCGTTGTTCGTGATCACATGTGACAATGTAGTTAGTGTCTTTTTTTGTATATATTTGATCCAGGTTCGAATCCTACACTTTACATTTATTTTTCTCAATTTTAGTTTAACGAGCCAATTTAGAGTGAACACGAATACACTGTTCACGAGCCGATTTCGAACACGAGCTGATTTCGAACACGGGCTATTTCGAACTAGCCGAACACGAGCCAAGCTTGAGCTCGCTTAAGCTCAGCTCGTTTACAACCCTAACAACAACAGCAAAACAAGAACAAGTTTTTATCCCAACAATGCTTGCATTGCTGGGTATCAATTCTTGGATGCGAAAATTGATTGTTAGATGATGATAGTTATATTTGGGGAGTAATTTTAATCATGTACTTCAATAAAAAAGCCCATTCTTACTGTAAAATTACATACAAAACACCCAATTCCTATGTATCAACTTTTATTTTTATATATTTGTAATTTTATTTACACACATGGAATTTTATATATTTGTCAATTAATTTTTTAAAAATTCAATTTTTGATGTGATATAAATGCTTTGCTTTATAAATGTTAAAAATTAAATATAGGTGCTAGGCAAATTTTAAAATAAAGAACTTAATTAATATAAATTAGTGATTTTTTTATTAAAAAGTAAAAAAAATTAACAATAAGCACGATTGTTGGTTAAATGGCCGGTGGCGCATTAGTGTCACGCTTGGTCGACTGTTTAACATGAGATTGCGTGTGATATATATATATA
>NW_018164679.1:1129206-1206044 GCF_001263595.1 Phalaenopsis equestris
TATATATATATATATATATATATATTCATTTTCTTTTTCGATTCTTTGGTCTAACTGAGAATAAGAGCTTCTCACACAATAAGAAAAAACATAATATAAAATTTATTAATTTCTTATTTTTTTGATAACTTTGGAGTCCAAGTGATCTTTAGCTTATGTCGTTCCTCTCAAGTAATCATTAGCTTATGACTTGATTAGGGCTTGATTGAGCTCAAATTGGTCCAATTTTGGTAACATTGGGTTTGTGTTCAGTCAGTTTGATTATAAGCTTGCTACAATCAGAGCTCTAGATGTTATTTAATTTTAATCTTAAATATGTATTGCTCAAAAAATATAACGAGATTCATATTAGATGATAAAAATTTGTTGATGATACATCAACCTTGATAATATAATTCACAACAAATTATTAAAATTTGATTTTTCCGTGAATCAAACCAAGAAATAGCGTCTAAAGAGCGAGGGAGGGTCGGAGTGAGGGAGAGGGTGGAAGAGAGGGGGAGAGATGCGAACAATAATAAATAATCTTTTGTCGTATCAATGTTGTCTTATTCATAAAATGATTTTTCTATTTATAGAGGAGATTGTATAATATCATGATGTAACATTTTAACCCTTGCTTTAATGGGGTCCTTATTGGTGTATTTCTGATATTTCATAAAGGTAAGCTTCTCGCATGTTAGGTTTTTTTTTTTTGCTCGATTAGTTATGCTTAATTGGTTTCAGTTTAGTAAGATCACTTAGATTGGTTAAGTTTGTTTGGTATGGATGAGCTTGGTTGTTTGAACTTGGTTGGTATGAATTGGCTATATCGATACTGATCGATTGTCAATCCTTGACATTTGATGAGAAGTCTTTAAGTGTCTAGTGGATGGTTGGAAATGTCAAGGAATTAGATCTTCTCTTGTGTCGGCTCTCATGTGGTGGTTGACTTTGATATCCTTTCGTCTTATTTCTGACTGAATGGTTTATTCTTGTATCCTCTAGTTGTCTTTGGTTTGTCTCGTTGTTCTGTCGGCTTTACCTCATTGGATTGGCTTGTAAAGCCTCACTCGGTATGACAAGCGGGCCCTACTTTGTTGTACTTTTTCATTATTGACCGTAAGAACTTTCAGAATTAGTGCAGGCATTTTTTTATGTACATGTTTAGTTTCAAATTTTTCTGGTTCTTGAAAGGGATTTTGCGATAAGAATAACATAATTAAATGTAAAAGTATATTTCATTTATTATTTAATTAATGACTCAATAATTGAACATCCTTGATTTTTGCACCATTGATTCTTAAGAAAAAGACATGATGAGACTCCTCTCATTCCTTAATCGAGAGCCACCAAAAGAGGGGAAACCCAAAATTGAGCCCATCCTATGTGGCTCACCCCAATTGAACCTTTGCCTCTGCCATCTCTCCACGTAAGTGCCACCTTGTACCCCAAGCCTTAGCTAGTGGAAGCCTCATGGTCGAGCTTATAAATAAACCACCTCGAGGCCAAAAATTGTAAAGTACAATAACCTTAGCGAAGCCCTTCCAAATTTACTCCAAACTATCCCCACAGCCTTGCAAGGTTCATCCCCACCATTCCTAAGCCTTCCCATTGCCTTTACACAATGTTCTTCAAAACTCCAAATTGATCCTTTTAAAAGCTCCCCCATAGCCCAAAAACACTTCCCTAATCAAAATCCCCTTTTCTCGTAGCCTCTAAGCTAGTGCTAGACCGAACCTGATCCACCACTTCGTCTAAATCATACTTAGGCTCAACCTCAGTGCAAATTGAAGCTAGGAGGAGGTGCGCCTCATCCACACAACACTTCTTAATCATTCCAATTGAACATTGATCCCGATGATATAGTTGTGCAAAATACATAAAGTTGACTCCGCTTTTCAACGGTGCCAAAAACTTAATGTGTTATTTATGAATAAGAAATTTAAGCAATTTATGTAGGGATTCTACGCAAGTATCAAGTTCTACGCTAGTGTACGTATCATTATCAAGTAATACATGACTTTCTATTTAAGCCCCGAATATCGATCACACGAGAATTGTTTAAATTTTTTATATAGGGATTCTACGCTAGTGTACGTATCATTATCAAGTAATACATGACTTTCTATTTAATCCTCAAATATCGATCCCACGAGGAAGATTTAAATTTGAAATAATAAATTAACTGAGAAATTCACAGCAATAAAATAAAATTATTGTCACTAATTTCGAATATTTGATGTACTACCAGAACTAAATTATTAACTACTAGCAAAATTGAAATGCAAAGTTTAAACAACAACTACCAAACTATATTTATGTGATGAAGTTATCTAATATGAAAAAACATCTTTCCCACTACAATGAGTTTTTGGTAAAATGAGATGAGATAAATGGTTTAAATATGTATTGTGTCAAATATGAGCAATTTTAATTCTCTACCCTGATTCAGTGTTATAGAGAATCATTGGCTAATATCAGGTTTAGTCCCTAAATCTGTGGTTAAGCTTGAAGAATACTGACTTTCACTCCAGAGCTCCCTCTTCCCTTCCCTTGAAGGTTAACGCTCACTTTAGTTTTTAAACACTAAGACCAAATTGAGGATTTTAGTCTGTCACCCTAAAATTTTCAATTATACGCCCAACAATGTATATTTTTCTATTTATTTGCACTTAATTCCATGAACGACTTACTCCTCCATGAAATTAAATGTGATTCTCACTCAGTTGTAGAACTTATACTCCATTTCCCGGATCATATGCTTCACAACATATTTAACATTTCAATTGACCAGATCAAAATGTAAATTAAGAACGGAGTTGAAAAACCATCATAATTTATTTTATATTTAAAATTGGCACATCCAAATTATCTCCTCATTTCATCATATATCAGAGTAGGTAGGAAGATAAAAGAAACTATTCAAACTTCATGAGAAAGATACAACAAAACACAAATTTCATATATAAAAGAAAGTTCATACAACAATAATCAACAAACAACACTTATCTGAAACTATTTCTCAAAGCAAATCCTTTGTAGCCTCTTTCTCTCTTTATGTTACTCTTGATTCTCTCTTAGAAGATGTATGGAAGAAGAAATCTCTCACTTCTCTCCCTCTCTAACAACTCTTACAAAAAAATTCACACTTAAACTCATCACAAAACTCAAAACTCTAAAGAAATAAGTGACTAATGGACTCTAAGTGGCTGGTGGGAGGCGGAAGAGAGATTTTTCTGATCAATCTTCGCTCTAAATAGAGCATAATGTCGGTTTTCTAATATATGCATTCAAAAACTCTTAAAAAAACGTCCAAATTCGTCGAATCTCTTAGAAATCAGTCTTGCACCGACATTGGCGCCGTCGGCGCCCATTCTAGAGCCGTTGGCACTAATGACCCGTAAATTAATTCTGTGCTTTCTGTCAAATGACGTTGTCTGTGCTGAGGAAATTCTAGCCTATGTTATGTAGGTCTGCGCCGTCGGCGCTGAGTATTTCTTCAAAAACGTTATTTTGACTCCAAATTCCATCTTTTTTGCTTTATTTTTGCTTTAAGTCCTAAAAATCAACAACCTGCAATAAAACATGAAAAATACTTTCTTTTAAAACATAATATCACCAAAAATGAGTATAAAATATAGGTCTAAATATGCATATATTTTTGGTGCATCAAATCTCATCTCTTGAACAAAGGTATAAGCTTAAAATTACTAATTTTTCCTCGGTTTGGAACTTTTTGAAGAGACTCGATGATTTCTGTCAACCTAACCGTATAGATAAGTTTGTCTTACCTAGATGAGGGGTAGGAACAAATCTCTTGTATTTTTTTTTGTTGAGAATCAAACGAGATCTTAAGCATATAGTGTGAACTGTTCTCAGGTTGTAGTTCTATGGGGATGATGAACGAATATCACCCATTCATGTGTATTTGAAACGAATGACATAGATTGGGTCTGGTTAGATAATGGTTCGACTCATAACATTGCGGGGCGAGCCAAGTCAACGACTTAGGTGTAAAGCACAATGAATGGGAGTGCACCACGTGAGGTTTTAACGGATCTAATGATCCAGTCAACGCTGCGTGGTTAAGTGAATAAATAGGGTATTTTGGAATTAAATAAACTCAAAAAATGCATATTAACTTGAAAAATTCTTATCTCAATAAACAAAAATCACAAAAATAAAATAAAAATACCTCTGAACTAGGTCACAAAGGAGAAGTTTATAAAAACAATATAAAAAATATTAAATATTTAATTTTTTATCTTTATAAATACTACAAATGGTGTTTTATTTATTTAAAATCAATTATAAATCTTCATGACATGAAATTTTGAAGGATTGTCTCCCATGAGACTGGGTAGGTCCTCCAATTTTTCTTAGGTCAGAGGGCTCCTCTAACATTAAATCCCCAATTTATCATATTATTTATTACTATTTTGATAAAATAATTATAAAAAAATTAAAGAAAAATTTGAAAAATGAAAAAGTAAATTTTGATAAGTCATGGGAGATCAGAGTCACTTAAGAAAAATAAATATGAAATATAAAATTTAAAAATATATTTTTTAAGTATATTTACATTTAAAATAATTAAAATTTACACAAATTTATATTAAAATTAAAAATGATATGAAATTTTCTCTGATTGGCTTTATTAGTTTTCACAACTTTTTAAAAAATTTTCAGGGAGAGACAACATGTTTTTAATACTTAAATAACTTTTTATTGAATTTACATAATTTTTTTATTTAAAAAATTAAAGAAAATAAGATAAACATAAAAAAAATGTAAAATCTTCTATGAAATATTAATTAGTTTATGGGCGAATGACTAGCAAAATTTAGCGACAAATGGAATTATGTGGGCATACTTAGCAAGTTACTTACCATAGGGGTGTATTTGTAAATATCAGATTTGCATTCTAGCCTCTTAATTAATTAACAATAGGTCAAATCTAAGGATAAATAGGTGGAAACTATGATCAAATGCTTACTGAAATATTTGAAACACAAGAAGCTAATTAGAATAACCATCAAGTTATTTAGAACATATAAGGGGCAAAATTATAAATTTGGGAAATTGTTGAGGATTAAAAGAACACCCATGTTTAGATGACCAAGCGGCATGGTTATGGTTTGGAAACTTTCAATCCCCTAATTTGAGCCCTCTTACCACAATTTTGAATAACTTGTGTAATTATTTGGGTAAAACTCAAAGTCGCTTAAATTAAATATTTGTCACCAACGCCCTAAGTGACTCATAGTGAGCCATCTACCACCCAAGTTATCATGGTTTAAAATGAAAGTTATTAAGTAAGGTATGAACAACTAAATACTCTAAAAATTTTCAAGCTTTAACCTGATTTAGGGTTATATAGATAAGGATCTTTAAATTACAAAAAATGGGGCCTTTCACCTATTTAAAGTTGGGAATGTGAATCTGGGAGGCTAATTTATTAAGGTTGATTGTTAGCTAATTTAATAGGAGTTCTTAAAGCACATCAGTAAGTTGATGAGAGATGAGATTGGTGTCAAGATGCATATTTGCAATTGTACCCCTCTCAGTAATGCTTGAGCAGCCTCCTTAGTAGAATTCTGATTCGAGCAATGTTTTCACCCATAAACTAATTAAGTCATAAGGAGTAAAAATATTTAAAAATTATTTTAATTTATTAATATTTTTTATTATTTTCTATTATTTAAAAATTGACCGATAGACTCATTAATTCACAGAAAGTTCAAATGAACTTGAAATGGATTAAAAAATTATGGGATCGATCAGGATTGCGTTCTGATTGCCTCAGTAAGATTCTAACCATTTCAGAGGGCATTTAATCTTATTTGAGAATTTTCAAAGTAAATTAGCCTAAAAGAGTAAAAATAATATGTATTCATAAAAAAAAAGATAAAAATCAAATGAAACACAAAATTTCAAAAAATCACCCAATGCATCTTAACCCAAAGCGAAATCCAATACTTAAAGGTTTGGGCTTTAAATATTGAGCCTAAACTCTCTTTGCTAATTTGAGACATTTAAATTGTGGCAATTTATATGAAATGTAGGGTTGGTTAGTAGGTTGGAGGTGTTAGTGATGCAAGTGATGGTGTAAAAGGCATCTGGTGTTAAATTTGGGATAATAGAATAGTATTGTGTCTCTGACTTGATGACCCCTTGAGGGTGCCGGAATGGAACTACAATTCACCGAAATTTGTGTAGAAGTTGCCTTACTTTTCTGGGTTGTTGGTGACTCTAGCCTAACAATGTGACTAACTTGTGGACCGTCTAGTTTATAAAAATACATAATAATATAACAAAATATTTTATTGTGATGATAAATTTTGGTTTTTAATGACTCTGGTGAAAACTTAATTTACTTACATGCATGATAAATTAAGAATTTTGAGTGATATCTTTTGTATGTTCACTTGTCAGTCATCTTGTTTGGTTTAAGGGTTGCCCTCCCTTGAATGTCTTGTCGGTAGCTTCTATCCACTCTTGGACTTTATACACACAGATGCTGATGGTTGACTACATGAGTCCCTCAAGAAGAATTATCAAGGCCACAGGTCTTGAAGGTGAGGTCACTCCTAACTCAAGAATGCATATGTCCAGCCCTAACTTTCATATATTTATCGTATGACCACATACAAACTATCATACCTGTGTTCTAACATATGCAACATCAAATTCTGAGAACACACTACATTTGTTTAGTTTCCCATATATTTTTGTGCTTTACACATATAACTTGAAGTTCTTCAAAATGACATCAGAGACGACAGGTACGCACAACTGTTTTCTCTTTTGTCGCACTTGATTACAAATGCTTTAGTTAAACATACAACAATGCACTTTTTCTTACTTACTACACTGCTGGCATGTGAAAAGAAGCCTTAAGATAGATTTTGTATAACACATGTTTAGGCATAAAGCCTATGACACTACCAACGCAGCTGCTTAGCAAAACGTTAAGTTTTTTTTTTAAACAAAACTCATTGCCTCAATAATAACAACAGTAACAACAATCATCAACTAAAGTACACCTGATAAGACCAATTCACTAAAATAAAGAGCCTAGAATAGGTCATTTGATGCATGATTTCCCTCTCTCTTTTTCTCTTCACAGTGCGAGACAACGATGAGATCGAGTGGTGGACCTTCAGGCGACGATCAAGACAAAACATAAAGCGATGGATGATCCTCAACTAAACTTTTCATATTTCTAAACTACATAAACCATGAGAACTTTTAGTTGGTTTGCCTAGCAAGACGTAAATCCTGACACTATCATTTAGGCCTTATCATGATTGTGTGTTGTGCGAAATAAGTCCTAACTTTTTTAGGATTCTGAGATTTTTCATTCGGTACAACGTAAATCCTTGCATCTTTCTAGGCTATTTTTTTTTATCATATGTCGCACAATGTAAGTTCTAAATCTAAATAAAAATGGTAGGAGTAAACATCAAATGACATCATTTCAAAAATGTAAAGCCAAATAATAGGATAGTTGTACAAATAATTCAGGTTCTCCACAGAATCTATGACATCCCCTACCTTTCGCTCATTCGGATTCCAACAATAACTGTTCCACACCGAGTCACTCTCACTTGACTTTCCTATGAAATGATAATGAAAATCAAACTTTGAATTCTTGAAGATGAGAACCCAATCTTAATCGAGAGTTTTCTTAAGTGATTTTGGTCACTTAAGATATAATTAACTATAATGACTTGCGTCTATAGGAGAATTAGTAACCTAGATAATATAAACCCTATCTAATCCTTATATTAGTTAGCAGAATGATCCGTTGAAAATTTCACAAAACAAATAAATATCAAAAAATTCCTAATTTGAATAATTGAGACTATTATTGAGTGGTATTCTCACCTTTCGAGATAAATCATTACTCATAATATCGTGCTCAACTATTCAAACCATTAAATTTATGAGATATATTTAGTCTTATTTTAAAAATAGAAACACTATTTTCAAAATCAAAATTATATATGTATATTAAGTTAAATTATTTTAAAAAAACTATTGAACCAATTCTAAAAAATTACAGATCATCCGCATCGAGATGTTTGATGCCTCCTCAACAAGAACTACCTTGCTAAATAGGGAGAATCTCGGCGAGATTTGCCTCGCTGGTGCGCTTGAAGCACCCTTGGGGTTAGAACGTGCCAGGTCATATAACCCCACTGATATTCTCGATCGATCTGGTTGGTCTTGTCCACCACCTCAAGTACCATGTTGTATCAGTCTTACGGTTGATCTATAGATACCTTGCAAAAATTGCTTCTCTAGTGCTTACATAAAAGTTTTCTTGTGGTTAGACCATTCTAGTTTTCTAACCTCACTCATATTTTTAGTCGGCTTAGTTGATTATGTGCACCCCATCGAATAACATGCTGTGTTGGTCAACTAATCGACCCATGTCTTAATCGGGATGTTTAATGCCTTGTTGATCTCATTTTTGGTGAGGCCTAAGTTTCTCTTCTTTAGAAGCCTAGGATCTAACCACAAGACTTTCTTGTTGACTATCCTAGAAGTTTAGTGATGGAACCTACCTCCCTTAGAAATTCTAAGTGCTTCCTTATTCTTTTTGGAGTTTCACTTGTATAGTTCTAACCTCTTATACATAGAAGGTTGAAACCAATGTGAGCAAGCCCAAAGAGAATTTTATATGATCAATTGAACTTAGGAAAACCCTGGGTGACTTGGACATGCAAACACACACTTAAAGTCATCACAAACTCACACATCTCTAAACCCTAAAATCACTTACACTTGACCAACCTCCTAACTCTTTTTGGAGACTCATGTGGGTGGTCCCAAGCCCTTAACCTTTGGTTAACCTTTAGCCCTTAACCTTTGGTTAAGATGGCTAGGACCAGCATATGGAGGATTCAAAATGAGTTCTCCTATGGACCTTATGGCTTTATGGAGGCTATCATGGCTTGCATGATCACCCTACCTAACTAACTCTACCAAAGTTGCCTAAATACAAAAACAAATTGCCAAAATCCCCAAGTTCACTCAAAACTACTCCAAAACCAATTCAAATCCAACCAAATTCAATTCCAAGTCCAACTTTGGCCAATTTACCCAAATGCCCAATTTCACTAAAATTGACCATTACCCCAAATTTTCAAAATCCTCAAAATTGTCTAAATGCCCAATTTGACATCAAAATCATTAAAAATTCTCCCAAATTTCCTAAGTACTCAAATTTGTTAAAATTACCCAAATTACCCTAAAAAGTCAAAAATCCCCAAAATACCTCTAATTGCCCAAAATTCTCAATTTACCCTCAATTTTCACTAAGCATATCCCTAAACACATTTCATCAAAAATAAAATACAATTTTACCAAAATTTAATTGTAGATTCAAATTACCCAAGCCCAATTTCAATCCCACCATATCAATTTTAAAAGACCATTTTCAAAAGCCCAACATACCATTTCTAAAAGCCAAATCTAAGAGCCCACATGACAAAATCATTTCATCATCCTTTCAATTAAATCAAACCATAGACCATGATATGCATGATTGATTTCAACTATATTTGGACTCATGACAATCCTTCATAAAATACATCCAAAAGGACCTAAAACATTCTACATGAAAGTTGGCTAAGCAACATGCAAGCCATAGAGTCTTCTCCTAGCCATATGTGAGCGACATGAGCCATGGAAAGTATGTCATAGTCCAATTGCCAAAAGGAGGACATGCTTTTAAGCCCCCTAAGCTTTTCCTCACCTTCCCATACTTTATGCCAAGCCTAAAATCAAACCCCAACCTCTTGGATGTGGCTTCTTAGACCGAAGCCAAAAACCAAGAAGACCCCACCAGCCACCATGGGGAAGTGGACCAAGCCATTTCCAAGGGCTAAACCCAATTCAAACCCAAAAGAGGCCTAAACTCCATTCCTCTTTGATCCAAGCCTTTACACATGGCAACCTTCAGTTGAATTCACCAAACCAAGCCCTGACCTCATCGGGCAAGATTGTGACTCCTCCCTGGCCGGCCGACCATCTTGGTTTCTAGAAAACACCATGGCCGAGAAGGCCATTTTGGCCAAAACCCAAAATTCAAACTCCCTTATGTGGCTCACTTCAATTGGTCACTTGCCTCCACCTCACCTCCACCTAAGCTCCCTCTTGCACTCAATAGCCAACACAATTGGCCACCCCAAGCACTTCTATTTAAACCCCCCTCTCACGACCAAAGAAGAACACATGCACAAACCTTGGCGAAGCCCTGCCAAAATTACTCCATACCTCAATTGAAACCTTACTAAGCTCATCCCATTCATTCTAAGCCTATCTCTCCCACTGCCTAACCCTAATTTTAAGCTCAAAACCCAGGGTGTTTTTGTTCATTCCTCAAAACTCAATCAAACTCCAAATTAACTTTCCAAAAGCTTCCCTACCCTTCAAAACCTCTTCCCCAATCGAAGCCTCATCATCCTGAGCATCCTAACCTAGTTCAAAACCAAAACCGATCCACCTCTTGGTCGAAGTCATACATAGACTCAACACTAGAGCAAATCAACACTTTGAGGATGTTCGCAGACTTAAGTTGATTGTCTCCAACCAACCCAATTGAGCCCTCACCTCTTGGGTGAATGTGTAAACCAAAATCCCTAAATTTGTGTTTAATATAGGCTTTTGTGAAGAAAATTTTAATTTCGTAAGTATATAGCCGTATAAATTTGTTCGCCTCGCTTAGATGAAGGTGTAGGAACAAATCTCACTTAATTTAGTTGAGTATCTAACGAGATATTTGGGTTAGAAAATGAATGGTACTTGAGTTAGGAAGATTGAGAACGATGAACAGAGTCATCTGTTTCGCGTGTGTATTGATTGAACAGCTGAGAGCGTGTTGTACAGGTGAAGCATACATGAACTGCGGGCTGACAAGGCGCCTACGTGGAAAGTGTCAGCAAATCATAACATGCCACACGGGGTTTCGGAGATGCTGAGGATCAAGTCAACGCCGACATGGATAAGTAAAAAATTAGTGGTATTTTATTATTTAAATAATTATAAAAACTTTAAAAATTCATAACTTGGTGTAGAAAAATGTTAAAAATAAAATAAAAAAATACTCACATATTCAGTAAATAGAGGAGAACAATGTTGACTAAAAATAAAAAATATTTGTTTTATATTTATTTTTTAAATTAATTAAATACTCTAAAACTTGTTTAAGTCATAATAATTAAAAAATTAATCACAAAAATATGAAATCTAGAGGGTTTACTTCTCACAAGCTTAGGGATGTTCTCTGATCTTTTTCAAAGTCGGAGGACACCTCTAACATTGAAAACCCTAATTTTCAATATAAATCACCCTTATTTTGCTTAAAATAATTATAAAAAATAAAATATAAGTAAAAAAAATATAAAAATTGGTTTGTTAGATTCACTCTAGTTGGAGGAGCTTAGAAGAAATGAAAATCAAATTTCAAAAAATTAATGCATATTTTCCTATTTTAAAATTAAGAAAATTACCAAAATTAAGAAAAATACAAAATAACTCAAAAAATCACCAAAATAATCCAAATTGAAGGAAATGGCCTCATAAAGTTCTTGTAAAAATTTTAGAGCCATATTTTTTTTTAAATATAAAAATGTATTTTCTAAGTAAATAAAGATATTGGCTTAAAATAATTATAAAAAATAAAATATGAAGCAAAAAATTATAAAAAGTGATTTCGAGAGTTCCTTAAGGCCATAGCAATCTAAGAAAAATAAAATTGAAGTTAAAATAAAATTTTCATTTTTAGCCATTTTCCCTAATTTAAAATAATTGAATATTATAATACAAAAAAAAATCACAAAAATGCCAAAATATGTCAAAATGTCAGAAATTGCTTCGTGATTGAAAAAAAATGATTTTAAATTTTTTTCTATAAATTTCTAAAGTTATAAAAATATATTTTGAGTAATTAAATATATTTTCCTATGTTTTTTACTTTAAAAATTATAAAAATTGAAATAAAATTTAGAAATATGAAATTAATTTCTCTAATTTTTCTGAAGTTAGAGAAATTAATGAAAAATATAAAAATTAATTTTCAAAATAAAATACAATTTCTATTTTTTTCATTAAAATCAACAAAAAATGATAATAATTAAAATATAATTAAAAAAACATGAAAATTGGATTGAGTCATCCTCTGTCATGGGAACCTCTTAAAAATTTCTTAAGGATTGAAAGGATGTTTTAGTTAATTAAATGAACTAACATTGAAAATTCTTAATTTTGGATTAATATAATTATTAAAAATTAAATAAAAAATAGAAAAATAAAAAGTCTTCTCTAATGTTTTAATTAACCCATGAGTAGGAAACCAACAAAGTTTCAAGGTCATTTGTATTAAACTAAATAAATTATGAAGGAAAGAGCTTTATGGGCACGATGATAATCACGAAATTTTGAGCTCTTATTAAAATTTAGGTTAAGCCAAAAGGAAAAAAAGGCAATATTGATTATAATTGATTTTTTGAAATGATATAAACATAGAGGATTAAAGTGTAGAAACCAACTCATGTCATTTTCTACAAAAAAAAAAAAAGGTAAAAGTGTAGTTTTCTAAATTATTATGTTTGGAAGTTAAGTAAAGCGGGTGATTCTAATGTGAGGACTTGACTTAGGAAGATAATAATTCATTAATTTGAAGCACCAAATCAATGGTTAAGCATGATACAATCGTTTAATAAGAATCAAATTCATTTCATTTAACATTTTTTAAAAAATATATATAAATTTATCGTTAAGGATCTAAGAGCTTGATAGTGAATTAGGTTTGTTATAAAATCATTTAAAAGGATTAGAAAAGACTAAATGTAACTTATCGTAACACTAAAAGCTCAAATTCAGTTGAGGAGTAAAATTTCCCTAAATGATTAAGCTCACCCCTAGGTAGACCACCCATCTAAACCTCAGGCATAATAAGAGAAGCAACTTCTAGCCTACTCATGGGTTAATTAAGATATATATTGAGCACAACTTAAGGACATTAATTCAATTGGATGACCTAATTAATAGTCTAGCAAGACTGGAATGAACTTATAATGATATGGAAGATTCAAAGTTTGTTTAGAGTTACTCTAAATATCCTTGTAAGATTTTGGTTATATTAGAGAAATCTGAGTTTACTATGATTTGTTGAAGAAAATTATCTTCAAAATATAACAAGAACTAAATCAACATAAAATTTCTAAGGACCCACCAAGTTATAACTTGGGACCCGATAATTTACAAATCAATAGAAAATACACTGACACTACTTATCCTATATTAATAACCCAATACTCAAGGGTACGGGCCTTAGATAAAGTGTTTAAACCCTTGTGAGCAACCATAGATATTTGAAATGACCACATATTGATCATCAGACAGGTGTAAGTTTGTGGTTTAGGTGGTAAGGGCGATGACGACATTACTTGTGTGTGTTTAAAGTGGGACATTTGTATAGTATTTCCTACCTCTGAAGACCTTTGGAGAGGGGATAGAACCGACTATACTATTCACCAACCCTAGGTAAGAAATTACCCCTTACATTCTTAGGTTGTTGGTGGTTTAGTTCGATCAGGATGATTAACTCTTGGACAATCTAAATTTACCAAAAATATATTTATACACAACAAAAATAGATTTTCTCATGACATCATTACTTTTGACTGTTATACAAAACTCTACATGATTGAAAAAGTTAAATAATTTTAAACACAAAATTATGAAAGTCCACTGGTTAATCATCTTTATTAGGCTACAACTTGCCCTCCTGGGACTGTTTGGTCGACAACTTTTGTCCAAGGTTGGGAGCACACAGTCCAGCTTTGAGCCTCCACCTTTACTAAATTCATACACCCAGTCTCGATTTTCTATATGTACCATATAATACCATATAATTTTACACACTTGTACTTTCCTTGCACTTTACTTAAATTTTGTGAATATTAACCTACTATAATTATTGTAATGTTCATCGGTTTCACCAGAGATCCATGTTTTGTCATATCGCTTCGTGTGTCTGACTTTGTTTCGAGCACGTCATCTCAGATTGTTTAGCCATACGGTTACTCGTTTCATATGTGGTGAGGATACATAACTCCTGTGTCATTTGATATGTGAAGTATGATACATAACTCCTACTCTATTTTATGTATAGTCAGGCACATACCACTTAGACTATTTTGATCAGGATATGATGCACAAAAAATATATGCATTTTTAGACCTATATTTTATACTCATTTTTGGTAATATTGCACTTTAAGGGAAGGGGAAGGTATTTTGCATGTTTAAGGTATTTTGCATGTTTTTTGCTTCAGGTACAAGAAATGGATTTTTGATGAAAAAGAAACAAAAATGGTGCAATTTGGAGCAAATACAAGCAAGAAAGAAAATTCTGTCCTGACACATTTCGATATGTCTTTCTATGTTTAATCTACTTCACGCTTCTCACACATTTTTGAAAGAAATTACACTTTAAGGAAATGTTTTTTTCATGCTTATTTTGTAGGTCTATCTGTTAGGAACGAACGCAACTGAAACGGAGTCAAACAGAGTGAAACGGTGGAGCTACTGCAGACCGGCACTGAAGGCGCCCAAACCAGCGCCGACAGTTCCCAAATCCAGAGAATGACCAAAACATGGAGTCAACAGCGCCCAGAATAGCGCTGATGTCGCCCGGGACAACTTGGATGCAATTTTGGACTGTTATGGCCGAGATTCAATGTATTTGGACATTTTTTGGAAGGTTGTTTGAGACATATCTTGGGAAATTCGTCCCTACACTATAATAGAGCAATTTTATGTTAGAAGAGGTGGTGTGTGTGAGTGGAAAAGCATGGAGAATGTTTATAGATCTTAGAATATGAGTCGAAACGTAGATTTCTACCTTTTTGGAGAGATTGGAGAGGAGATTTAGAGAGAATCTATAAGGAGATGTACTAGCATTACATGGATCAACAGGAGACTTTGTGGGAGAAAATTTTATCTTTTTTTTAAGGGAAAAAAATTAAGTATTGTGTTCTTCATTATCTTATGATTTTGTAAACACTTATCTAGTAGATTTGTTTTGATGAGAAGAAGTTTTTCGTTGTGTTTTTTTCGTGTTTTGTGATGTAACTTTCTTACTCTTTCTTTTTATTAAGAAATGGTGGCATGAGAAGATTATGTCATTGTTTTCCTTTTACTTTTCTTTTGTAATAAGTATGAATCATGTTTAGGATATTGAGATGCATGTTAGAATAAATTTTGATTATAAATGTGATGGTTTTTACTTACACTTCATTTACATTACAGTAAGGGTCCGTTGTAGTGCTAAAATTTGTTTTAATTGCATTAAGACTGAGAGAGTTGTTTAATTCTCAACAAAGTGGAACCACATTAAAATTTCATGGATGGTGAAGTTCATGGGGGTTGAATGCAAATAAATAAATAAATAAATATATATATATATATATATATATTACTGACGAAGAATTAAAGAATCTAGAGTGACAGACTAAAATCCCCAATTTGGTCTTATTGTTTAAGAATTAAAGCGAGAGTTAACCTTCAAGGGAAGGGAAGTGGGAGTTCTGGAGTGAGAGCCAGTATCCTCCCAGCCTAACCACATATTTAGAGACTAAACCTAAGATTAGCCAACGATTCTCTATAACACTTGACTAAGGATAGATAATTAAAATTGCTCCTATTTAGCACATACAATATTTAATGTATCTCATTCCTTTACATTATCTAATCCACTACATAAGAATAACAGTTTTTAATATCTCAAAATTCTTTAAATCAATTCATTCAAAAATGGTTATCTTTAGAATTAATATTTTTATTTAAGAATAGTTATTAGTTTTTTTAAACTTAAGTCTAACATTTAGGAGTACTTGTTAGAAAAATCACTTAAATCGATCTTCTAAATTAATGACTAATTGTAGTAGACTAGAATTTGACTAAGGACCTCTTACCTCGCATCTTCGTGAGATCGATGCTAGGTTTTTAAGGAAAGCCCTATATTACTTGAAACGATGCGTGCAATTGCATAGAACCCATAGTGTGTGAATTAATTTATATATTTTATATAACATTAAAATTTTGCACATTAAATACTTAATATAAATTGGGTCAAGTTTTTTGCCATATTTTTTAAAGCTAAATTACTGCGTAACTTCGAGTCGGGTCAAGTTTTTTACGTCGTCATAGTGGAATTAAATTGACATAGAACATGCAGTAAAACAACACAAATTAGGGGCGCATCAGGATACATACCACCTTGATGACCTGATGTTCTGATCAATTGAACTAGTGCCTTCGCTTGGTCGACCATTGATGATAAGACATCGTTTTGAGGCACGTCAGGTTTTTGTAGTCATTTAGCTTTGAAGTCTCTTAAACCATACAACTTTTCAGTCGGTTCTTCCGCGAGAATGTCCTTAGCTCTTTAGCTATTATATTTTGATGTATCTCAAGTCATATGACACGACTAGCTCTATTATGAGAACACCTTGTCTTTTGATGCCTTCGGCTTTATATAACCATATGTTTTGATGTTGCTCAAGCCATGCGACCATAAAGTTGCTCTGTTATGAAGATACCTTGTATTTTTAAGCCTTTGGCCCCATAACTGTTTGATGCGACATTTCTCGAGCTATAAGATGCTCTAGTCTGCTTTTATGAGAATATCTCATCATGTCTAGCTCATTATAGCCATTTTAATACCTCTCAAACCATGTGTCATTTTGGGCTGGGTCTTTAGCTATTATATTTTGTTTTGGCCATCCCTAGCAGCATGTCATTAAGGTTGAGTACCTCCAGAACCACATGACCTTATAATCGATTCAGTGCTGAGTGCATCTCAACTGGCTAGCTAGATGTCACCTTGTTTAAGTTCTTTTGTGT
This sequence comes from Phalaenopsis equestris, assembly GCF_001263595.1. Lineage (NCBI taxonomy): Eukaryota > Viridiplantae > Streptophyta > Magnoliopsida > Asparagales > Orchidaceae > Phalaenopsis > Phalaenopsis equestris. The sequence continues at coordinate 1,146,111 of NW_018164679.1, forward strand.
TTTCTAGCCACCTGACTAGGGTGATGAGTGTTCCTTCTCCATGGGAACAAGTCTGACTCACAATCGGGTTCTTAACGAGAGAACATAATAGGAGACTTGAGATCATACGAGATGATCGAGCCTCCTCCCACTTTTATCATTACAACTAAGGTCAAGCAAATTTTGGGTTTCCAGCTTTATCAATTCGAATGTGGTCAAATAGAGGGTAGTTACCTATCGTGACTAGTGTTGGCCAACTTTTAGAAAAAAAATAACTTTTAAATTATTTTTTTTAATTTAATAGATATATAATTTTGGCTTTTTTAAATTACCTTTTAATTTTAGAAAATGAGAATAAAGATATCTCATATGTCTATTAGTTTAAATAGTTAATACCACGAGTAATACATCATCCCGAAAGATAAACATATCGCTTGTTAGTTGGCTCAACCATTTAAACTAAGAAATTTATGAAATACGTTTGGTCAACAAAGCAATATATGTGACGAACAGTTCCCCTATCTAATATTTATAGATTAGATATGATTTATTTTACTTGGGTTCTTAGTTCACTATAAAGTTAAGCCCTTATGTTAATTACATCTTAGGTAATTGAAATCACCAAAGAAAACTCTCAATTAAGATCATGTTCTGTTTAAAGAATTTAAAGTTTAGTGTCCACGGTCGCTTATAGAAAAATTCAAGTGGGGAAAAGATCAAATATGAACAGTTATTCTAGTAGTTAAAGGAGCGAAAATTAGGGGATGTCACAGAACTTGAGGCGGGCCTCAATGACTTCCTAAGCTATCATATCATCTTGCTTTATATCTTGGAAGTGAAGTTACTCACTGTTTACTCCTGCCATTTATTTAAAATTCAGGACTTACACTTGCACAATATCTGATTGTGCAAATGACCTATGAAGATGAGAAAATTTATATCATACCAAACAAACAACCTTTGAATCTTAAAAGAGTTAGGACTTAAGTTGCACACCATGATTATACAAAATCCTAAAGAAAGTGTGAGGATTTACATTGTACAATACGAATAACCTCAAAATCCTAAGGGTTTACGTTATTCAATACTATGAAAATTAGTTAAGGTATATCCGCTTCATTATTAAGTATTGATCGTCATCTGAAGTCATTGTTGGTTCACTTGCGTCCTCATCCCGCTTCCCAGACAACTATCTTCAAGCTCTTTGCTTGTGATAGCAATGAGTTTGAGGTTTATGATTGAACTTGTAATTATAGTTGGGTCTCAAGGCTTGCTGTAATATTCCCCTTAAAAGGGAGTCCTACTGTTATCTACCATATTGGTCCTTACAAATATATTAAATCATGCATAAGTAAAACATGATATAAAGTACATTAAAGAAAAGAAAAATGCAGTAAAAAGACAAAAAAAATGACAACGCGTGCCTGTCACCTTCGTTGCTGCCGCTGAAAGGTTAACATTATAAACATAACATTTAAATATTTAAATAAAATTCGAGGGAACACAAGTGATTGAATTAAATTAAATAAACCCATATATAGAATCAGGGGTGAGTGTAAGAATTTCAAATTGTGTGGTGGACTCAGAATCATCATTCGCAGAGGACTTTGTAGGCAACTAATGGTAATCTGTTTGTATAAAATCCGACATCGACTAAAGATTTCCAGCAAGATGATCAAATGAGGGCAATCCTTAGTCTCAGTCCAAGTGATTGATAAGTGGACATTTAGAATGTAACACTCAAAATTTATTGTTTGTCATGCATATACGTAACATTGATCTTTACTTAGCTGTCAAAATATTAGTTTCACAAGAAATGTATTTGACTTGTCGTTGTATTTGTATAGTTTATAAATTTGACTGTCCACAAATCAATCACACTATCAGGACAAAACAATAGGCAACCTTAAAAAGCAGGGGTTATCACTTGTCAAGTGTTAGTGAAAAATAGTGTCAATCATGTGCCCTCATAATGTTATCAGGTGAGGAGATACAATACTATTCTGTCATCCTGAATTTTTCTCCAGATAGATTTCTCATCACCGTCCGTGCCACCAAAACCTCCAATTTACTCCAGTCTGATGATCTATATGTGGCTGTATCTTAAATATCCACAATTGCCCAAACGATTTGAATATCATATCTAAAACTCATACCCTTGAACATTTAGTTTACTGTAGATTAAGTGGTGGTAGGATAATTCTCACTAATGATTTGATAGGATTTTGAATCATATCTTGGTGGATCTTTATGTTTTAAGGATGATATTCCTCAATAAATTGCAATAAGTCCAAATGTCTGATAAAATGTCCAAAATTTTACAAAGGTGCTCACGGAGTGACCCAAAACAACCTTAGAATCTCCTGGACCATTTCAAGTTCATTTGAACTTGTTAAGTTGTTGAGTCGATCAACCTAATTATGTTAGGAATCTTCCATGTTTTAACTATGCTCAGTGTGGCGTTGATGTCTTAATTAGCCCATGATAAAGACAAATACATGCCCTTTTAATGTTCAGTTAAGAATTATAAGTAAGCACCCCTAGGGGTAAGTTTGACCATTAGAGAATTTTACACTCTTCCCTTTTAATTGGGACTTGAGCTTGTAGTATTTTAAGATGTTTATCATCACATATGTTTCCTTATTTAATAATTTTCAAGTGATATTAAATCAAACCTAATTAACTCTCAAGCTTTTAAATTCTTAGGGGTAAACTTGTAATTTTGAAAAAGTCTTATAAAATATGGTTAATCCTTATTGAAAGGTTTAATTATGCTTAACCATTGATTGGGGGTTCCATATTAGTGAATTAATGATCTCCCAACTCATAACCCTCACTCTTGGATCATCCAAATTCATTCTTTCTTCACAAAACCAGCAACTTAAATAATTACAATTTTACCCTTTTAGAAAAAAATTTGAGTTGCTACTTTAAGCTACCATTGTGTTTCAATCATCTTAGTGGATTAATCATCAAATTTTACCCATTTTCCCTCTGATTTAACCTAAGAGATTAATTAAAGTGTAAAATTCTAAAATTACCATTATACCTATAGGGTTTATACTCATCACTTATATTTGAATTCAAATGGTCATGAAACTTTGCTAACCCCTTACTCATGAGCTATTTAATACAAAAGAGGAAAAATTATATTTTTATGATGTTTATTTATTTTTTGTAATTATTTAAACCAATAATTATGACATTCATTGATAATTAACTTAATCCTCCAAAATATATCCTTTGTCCTTATGAAAATTTTACAATGTTGCAAGGTCAGAGGACCAATCAAGATAAATTTTAATGATTTTTTGAAATATATTTTTAATTTTTATAATTTTTAGTTCATTTAAATACATAAATAATTGAAAAAATATATTTTTAAATTTAAAATTAATTCTTATTTTTCCTTGACTCCTCTGATCACAATGAACTCAGCAAAGTTAATTACATTTAATTCCATATTTTTATAATTTATATTTTATTTTTTATAATTATTTTGATTAAATAGAGAAATAGAAAATTAGGGCTTTTAGGTATTTTATTGAAAATTGGTCACACCTCAAAAATAACTTACGTAAATACGGGTATTGGGTGCTATGTATGTAATTACTTTGTTCATTTCTCCAAATTTCATTTTAATTTTCCGTTGAGGTCTGCTGTCGTTCTTCTGTGCACCTTGCACTGGCACCTAGGGATTCAGCATCACCCATAGCCATGGCGAGTTCAAGCTCTGCGGCTCGCATCGATCCTGAGATCGTAATCTCCCACAAATTTCCCGAGGTGCTCCATCTTTTCCCTCTCCATACTATCATAGGTTCGAAAAAACACGGTGGCTAAATTCCTTCTATACAGGTGACGTTCTCCTACAGTGAAAGGTTAGTTCTCTTCAGCGATCGTGTTTCCTCCATTTTTTTCGTATAAATTTTCTTTTGTTGCGTTTGGTTGGGAATCGGGGACAGAGATGCGGCTATATATGCTCTAGGCGTTGGAGCTTGTGGAAGAGATGCGGTCGACGAGAAGGAGCTTAAGTACGTTTTCCATCAGGATGGTCAGCAATTTATTGAAGTATGGATCCTTCTTTTTTTACTTTACTGTATGATTAGGAGTGGTTTTATGTGGGTGTATGGGGAAGAAACAGTGATACTAAGGAGGGGATCTTACAGAGGTGAAAGATTATTTATGATCAGATAATTCATTTTTCTGATTTCCTAGAGGTTATTGATGCAATTTTCTGTTTGTTAAATCAGTATGGTGCTGTCTAGCAACAGAAGAGATTTAAGTTATTACGATTTAGTAAATCCCATAAATCTGGATTTACTAAAGCATGAATGAGTTAAATCCGAAAAACTCTCTATCAACAGTTTTACTAAATCCTTTAAATCCGTAAAAGTTACAGATTGAAGTTAAATCCAACAGTTTTACTAAATTCATTGGTTGTTGCTTAATGGTGAAAGGATTACTGATTTCTTTTCTAATTACTTAATTATCATATACAGCTATTCTTGAAATTGTAGCGAAAACCATCATTTGTTGTTTTGGCCACCATAGGTGGAGTCATCCTTGTTGTCTGTTATGCTTGTTGTTTTTTCTAGGAATCATACTTTCTTGAGTTAATTATGTCGCCTTAGACCGATTTTTGAATTATGACAAATTATTAATTTTAGGTATTTTATGATTATTGATTAATGGAACCCTCCAGCCATGTAAACATTTAGTGTATTGCTAGATGAAATTTCAATTTTCTCTCAAATTTCTGTGCTGGATGTAACTACAAATTTAAAGAAGACCAAGATTATTATTTAATGATTTGTATCTTTCTTTCCATCTGTTTAACTTTTTATTTGCTTGTGAGTGTGATTGAGATCTAGTTAAATTTGCTACAATCTGAGTTTTCTTATTGCTATGTGAATCTTAATTTTTGTATGGCTCTATTGATTCCAAATTTCTCATACAATTTAAGCTTCGGACAATCATTAAATTATCATTTATAATGAGATCTTTGTCTTTGATTTCCATTAAAAGAAACAAATCTATCTTAAATTGAAAGTTGGAGTTTGAATTTCGTTATATTTTTTTTTGTGATCACATCTTAAATTTTCTTTAGGAAAATTTTATATCTTAAGATGCTTGCTTCAGAGGGGAAAAACGGCAATTTTTGGGAAGAGGGGGATATGTGTAATCAGCAAGGAATAAAGACCAGTAGTCTTGCACAAATCTCTCATGCTCATATTAACCGGGAACCCTCATCACTCCTCTCTCTCTGAAACCATCGCATGTTGCTCCGCTCTCTCGTCCAAAACCATCGCCTTCATGACTGAAACCTCGCGCTGCAATCGGGAACACGGGAGAAGAGGAGGAAACGGGGCAGAATGTTTTGATTAGGGCAAGGTAAGGGCACGACGGTTAAAAGCCGAATGGTAAAGCTGGGCCGTCGGCGAGGAGGAGCATTCCGTGTTTGGGGTAAATCACGGCAGGCCGCGGCGGTACTACTGCCCCAAACTACAGAAAAGGGCGGCGCGGTACCACGCCACGGCTCTTTCGTCGCGCCAAACGAACCCTTAGTGGCTAACATTCCCACCATCTAGTATCAATTGAAATTTTTGTTGTTCTTTGATTATCGGTTGAAATATTACCCGGTGATCCGCTGGAAAATTATACAAAAAAAATGGGGATCCTAGCAAAGCAAATTTTACACACCTACAATCACAAAAGGAAATAAATAACGATCATATCCATACCATCTCAAAATTATGTAAAAATAACACTCAGAGATAACAACAATGAATGAAATGATAATAAGCATGACAATAAATTTCAATAAATCATCCAATGCTAGAGTATATGAAAAATAGATATAAAAGTATAAATCAAGCTCTAAATGCACGAAAAATAAAAAAATTACTCGTCTTGATAGTTATCATACTCCTCAGTTAAGGTCGCTTGCCAAGCCAAGCAAATTTTACACATCTATATTCACAAACGAAAATAAATAACTATACTAGCCAAGCAAGTTTTACACACCTACAATCACAAAAGGAAATGAATAACGATCATATCCATAACATCTCAAAATGGTATAAAAAAACACTTAGAGACAACAACAATTGATGAAATTATAATAAGCATGACAATAAATTTTTGTAAATCATCAAATGAAAGAGTATATGTAGAATAAATTTAAAAAGTATAAATCGAGCTCTAAATGCACAAAAAATAAAAAATAACTTGTCCTGGTTGTTCTCCTATGTTATAGGTTGCTTGCCACGCACACGTGCATTGCGTTGCAGTGGGTCAATCCTGGCCTTGAGCCTCTTAACCTTTGCATCCATCTAGGTATCCGCCATCTCCATCATCGAGGACATCCACCTATGCTTTATATGGCAGACAAACAGAGAAGTGGCTCTGCAACTTATGGGTGATTGCAATCACACGCTTGATGATTTTTTCATCAACTGAAGATGACCTCACATTGGAGATAGAGTGCTTTGCCTCGTAAGCAAATTCTTGTGAGCCAAGGTCATAGACCCTCCCATTCTTTCTCCTCCCAACAACTTTGCTCTATATCTTAAACTCTGAATGGTTAGAATGATTACTAGAGCTACCAAGTCTGTTTGGGCTTTGACTCCAGGCATCCTTCACACACATATATCCTACAAAAAATTGTAAAAGGTAATTAATATCGAAATAAGATTGTAAATAAATTTCACATATATAAACAAAATATTAAACTTATGTGGACATGCTAAGATTTATCGTTGACCCACTGCTAATTCATCTGATGTTGATGTGTGCGGGCGTGTAACTCAGCGGCACTGGGCTCCAATTCATGCATTTGCCTCTATTAATATATAAAAATTTTATGCAAAAAATATTTACATATATCAGTTTAACTTGAATAAATCTTATCATCCTTCTCTTATAGTTGGTATGGGGGATTGAGGCTCCGTTGTGTAAGGAGGTACCCATGCCTCCACAATTTGAAGCTCGATTCTGCTGCATTGTTTGCCTCTTCCTAATATAATCAGGGGATGCCCATACTCTGCACAACCCCAAACTTCCTCTTCTATCCAGAGGGACTCTGCTCCTTTTTATGGATATTGGTAAACAAATTTTGCAAGTGAGTGATCCCTTGGATCTCAAAGTTTCGTCGGATCTAGTCATGATGTTGAGCTTGCCACCAAAAGTTCTTATGCAAAATAAAAATCAAACAATACTTGTTATTATACAAAAATAATTTATGGTTATAATTCTAATTCAAAATTTTTTAGGTTTACTTTGAACTCCCTAAACCAGATGTCCCGAACTTTGATTAGGATCTTCTTTCAGAGTAGATACAGAGCTTCATACCTACTCTTTTTGATCCCCATAATCCTGTGGACTGGCTGCTTGAAAGGTTAAAACTTGCAAAAAAATTAGCAACTATATAATATAATAGAAAAACAATTTCAATTATTATAATTTAAATTACTCATATATCTCAATTTAGCTTGATGTACGTGCGTCATGAGGTGCCCATCACACCAGGTTAGATAGCAGTAAAAAGGCCTGCCTCAAAAGTGGGCGGAGGTGCTAGTGTGGTGGGAGCTGTAAGAGTGTGGAAGGCTTATGTCATCGGTGGTGGAGCAATTGCCTGACAGACATCGACATGGTGGTCATAGCGGTGACCGTCCTAGTCCTTCGGAAGAAGCTAGAGACAGCTGTTCTGCGAGGACATTGCTCATCACTATCAATGGAGCTATATATAATAAGAAGAAATATTTTGATTATAATAATTATAAGCATAGAATAATAGAAGTAAAATAGAAAATAACTGAAGCAAAAATAAAAAATAATAGAAGTAAAAGCAGGAAGCAACTAAAATAAATAGTAGAAATCAGAACAAACAATACAAAATATAAAATATAAAACTACAAGAAGTAAAAAAAAAAAGAGAAAAAAAAATTAAGCCTATGCACACATCTGATTCCATCCTAATTTTCATTGAATGAGTGAGTAGATGTTGAATTTAAAATTTTCTCGTTTAGCAGGTTCAACATTATTTTGGATCTTGATAGTCACTCTAGGTATCTAATTGCCCAATCAAAATTGTCTTTTTCTCTACCAGAGTATCTAAGGTAATATATACGATTGGTTTGACTTGTTAGAACAAATGATCAAATTTGACATCTCTTCTGTTCTAGCTCCAGTGATGTCTTATGACTTGAATATTATTGTTCTTTGATTAAAAACACGATTAAACCAGTTACACTTGAATATAAATAAATTGCGTTCAATAGAGTCATGATATTATAACTAGATTATTTTTTGAGAATCCCAAATTAGTTTATCTCACTACGAAATAGTATTTTCTGTAACACACACCATAATTATTTGTATTTTTTCTTTTGAATTAGAAACTCTTGTGAAATTTGTAGCCATTTATATCAAATATTAGCCACATATTTATGATGCACATAGGTTTCAAAGCAAGATCTATTAAGTCCTGATCCGTAACTTTATGATTTCATTTGTGAACATATTAAAATCATAAACATACGTACAAGTAATATGCTGAATTTGTAGAACTTACACATAATTTGAACCATTTTATGTACTCTTCTTCAATTTTCTCACTATAAAACTCTCGTCTTCAATGTTTAACGAGCACAAATATCTTGTCGTATATTTAAGATTTTGATAATCAGACGAATATAGCACTTTTAGTACTATCTCAAACAACTTCTAATTCTTATACGTCTTACTAAAAAATGGTTGAACTTTGTCACATTTTAAAATAATATAGATAAATAAATATGAAAAAATAATTTAATTGGTCCAAGTCAGGGAGCAACCTAAGAGGAGTAAAAAAAAATTTTACCATCTAAGCAACCACCTAATTTTACTCTCATTAAAATAAGAGGCTGACCCTTGCTTGTCAAGCAATTACTCTAACCGCTTTGAAACATGAAACCAACTGATTCCACCTTTCTGAAGAAATTTGAATTTCTAGGTGACCCAACCTAGCCCATCTTGAGCCCCAATTTACTTGACCCAAGATCTCAAGAAATCAAATTCCACTAAAAAATATCAACATTCATATCACATAAAAAATACCAACATTTTAACTTTTAAAATCGATGCAATTTCTCATGCATAACTAGGATGACTTGACTGTAAAAATTGAAGTTTAGTTGTTAGATATGTAAATTCTTTGGAATTGAGTGATATGTATGCAAATCTTCTTAACCTTAAACAAAAAAAAAAAAAACCCTTTTTGTGCTATCCTCTTTGTACATCTAAAGTATGATTCCTATGTATTTTCATATCTCACACCTAAAACACACATAACACTGAAATACTTAATATCACACTAAAAATAATACTATTATGTAACTACTTATCTCATACCTAAACTTTCATATTTACGCACATTGCACTCAAATTTTTAATATCACACCAAAGATAGCAATATTACCCCCTTTTCAAAATGAAATACACTTTTTCATGAATATGTTTAAAGCACCAATGCGTTAAGCATGTAAATAGGGAAGTTTAGGCGTGAGATATGTAAATGCATAAGAAGTGTGTGATGGTTATAAATTTCCTAAAAAGAATAAAAATTGAACTTTATGTTTTACATATGTAAATACATAGAAATTGCGCGGTATTCTCAAGATTTGAGCAAGAAATCCCGTGCGAGATAACACCGCCGATCAACATACCTCAAGCAACAAAAGCAACAAAGAAGGAGAAGGGAAGGAAGGGGGAGAAATACGAGGGTTACCTTCGGTTCTTTCCGGAGCCAAACATCGTCACATGCCGAGATAAGTGAACTTCGTCGAGTCACCGAGAGAGGAAAAAATGAAGGCAAGGAAAGAAAAATGAGGGTTTCAATAAGTTGGTTCAATTAAATTAAGCTTTTCGGTGGCTTACAGACTGAAATTTTAGTTGACAACTTTTTTCGACTAAATTTAGTTGCTTAATCAGCCAATTATAAATGATTTAGGAACTGACTCAAAACGCCAATTGGTTTTTCAGCCGTTTCATTTAATTGACTGAAAATTCAACCGATACTTCAACCGCTAAGCTGATTCTGACCACTTAGCTTGGAAAAACCGGTTGGAAAAATCAGCCGGTTTTTCCTCTTATTTTTGATGATTTTTTTTTAGTGAGCTATTTCAGTCCCAGAGTCTATATAACTGTCAGGCTTTTTTAATAGGAGCTGAAAGTCACTCGTGGGGATCATTTCAGCTCATATTAAAAGAGTATATAGACAAACTTGACACGTGTAGACTCTAGGCCTACAATGACCTCTCATAAATTGTCAGAGGACTATTTTGGCACTTTACTATTTCTTCTTCCAACAACTATCAACTATTTCCTGTTTCGCTGAATCCCTTCACTTGATAACTGGTTATTCTATGTTATGGATATTTATTGTAATTGTAGTTTGTGGACTTTGAAGCCAATCTTGTTCGTGAAATGAGCTATTTATTCTGAAGACGAATTATAGCTTTATGGTGCTGTCCATTTCTAATGCGTTGATTACATGTTTTGCAGGTTTTGCCTACTTTTGCTGCTTTGTTTCAATTTAAAAACAATAAAAGTTTCATTCTCACAGATATTCCTGGGCTGGAGTAAGTACATTAAAATTTGGAACGATTTCTATACAATGTATATCCCTCCAAATTCATCTTATATAATTAAGGCATGTAAATATTTTGCTTTCTAAAACATTTACTGTTATCTGTTTTTTCTAGTTTTGACCCTAAACTACTATTGCATGGCCAGCAATACATAGAAATCTACAAACCTTTCCCTTCAAGTTGCTCTGTAAGAATTCTATTCTTTTTTTTTTGTTTAGGGAAAATCATGATGGTGGATCTTGGCTATCTTCAGTTTGTTTTTTCTTCTATTGTTTTATATTTTGGAAATGCTCCCTTTAGTTTGTATTGCTTGGTTCATGTATTCCTAATTGTATTTATTACATATGTGATTGTTTTATATGTTGTTTTTGGAAGAAAACAAAAGAATTTATATTGTTTTTTAAATCCCCCCTTAAGATTGGCTTGCTTTCAGAAAATCCTCTTCCAATCATTTAATGCAATGTATAGTAGAATGCATTAATTTATGTTTCAGGTGAATCTCATATAGTTTCTTCTCAAGAAGCATTTCTTCTTTTGTTCCCATTTGCCCGTAGCTAGCATATTTTCTAAGGGCATTTATATACACACCACTAAATTCTTATGTATTTACATATCCAACACTTAAACTTTGAATCTTACAATTATACCACCCAAATCTTTCATATCACATAAATGATACCATCATTTTAACTTTAAAAATGTGAAATACACCTTTTCATGCTTAGGTCAGGCGGAGTTTATGTAAAAATTGAAGTTTAGGTTTTGGATATGTGAGTACATAGGAATTGAGTGGTGTGTATGTAATTTTCCATTTTTTATATTGCTTTGTGTTTGAATCTCATGGTTTCTCATGTGTTATAGCATGTCAATTGGGGAATCCTACCAACACTCAAAGTTCAATTGGCACTGTCATCATTGGTCTTTAAGAAAATCCAGCTTTGTTGATTATTTTGTTTACTAATATTGAGTACTTTCTCTAAGTACACCATTTATTTTCATGGAATCTTTATAACTTGCTTCTCTTTATCCAGGTTAAGAATAAAGTAACTGTTGCTGGCTTGCATGACAAAGGTGTGTATTTGACTTCGCTTCTTCAAATTGGTTAAGATATATTGGCAACATTTTTCAAAATTTTTAGTTTGTGTTCCAAAAAAAATGGCAATTTTATTTAGCATTTAAAAGAAAAAAGTGTTTAAGAGGCAAAAATGCTAATGCATAAGATGGGATAGGTGATAGAGCTAAGAAGAATAGATTAAGAAATGACTATATTAGAGACTTGGAGCTAACGGCTATTAAAGATATGGCAAGGAAAATAAATTTATTTATATTTGGCATGTACATATAGAGTAGAAGACACACTGGTAAGTCCGGGCTCCTAAATTCACGTTTTGCTCTTCTAAGAGTGTTTGTGGTTTTGTGCCAATTTCTTAGATTAGATTTTTGACAATACAATATCCATAGATTTTGCCTTTGTTTTGCAAGCACTTCATGTTATGATTTCAGATTTTCTAAAGTTTCATGCCCATATGGTTTATTATCCATTCCAATCCTAGTGATATATAATTTTTGATTAAGGCTAGTTCATATGTGCTAAATTATCTGCTTGTAATAACGACAATTTAGTTTTAAAAAAGTAAAAATTTATTTCCATTAGCATAGAGCAAATGATGGGTGGAATTTTAAGGAGCTTGATCAAGATCCTATAGTTTTGTTGTTCTGGGCTATCATGCACCTAAGTGTATTTAGCCAGTGAAGGCAACTGACTTAACTTGACCAGAGATTCATTTTTCAGTAATCACAAGTCGCGCCATTCAAATGGATCTCATAAGTTTGGGGCAGATGTTTTTTTAAGGGGAAGAATTTAAATTGATCTTAGCTGATAAAGTCTTTGGGTCTCATCAAACAGATTTTATAATTTAGCACTTAGGGGGCTTAGTTTTTGGGGAATTTATCAACTCTGGCGATAATAATTTGATTTAATAATGTCATTTTGTGTCACCCATTATAATTGTTCCTTTTTGTTGTGTCATTTGACCAAAAAAAAAAAAAAAAAAGAGTATATATATTACGTTCTTACCAACATCAGATATTTTTCAGTGATCACAAAACTATGCTCAACATGATATTAGTATTTTATAAGCTGAGATTAATATTAAATTTATTTTTGACAAATTATTGCACCGGATAAAACGGAGATTTTTTTTTCTTATAATTTGATGATGCTTTCTATGCAATTGCATTTCCATCAATACTTAAAATGCAGAGGAATTGCTCAGAGCCCAATGTAATTCAACATTTGAATAAAGGAAAAAAAAAGACAAATAAACATGAGGCCGTTGAAAAAAAAAAAAAAAAAAAAAAACGAAATGTGATGAAAAATGAAATGTTTATACATGCTTTAGTCTTGAGATGTTTTATATCTTTTAGATGTCTATATGTTTGATAAATCTTTGAATTTTTCACATTTATTTGGATTTTAGTTTGAAATAATTTGCATTAGGTTTTAGAGATATTTTGATGATAGCATTGATCAAATTGAGATTTCTGTTAGCATGATGAGAAGCCGTTTGAAATATTTGCACAAATAACTTAAAAATTTTATTTTAAGAATGAATCCTTGTATTTGAAGACAAGCGTTTGTGAGCTTAATTATGCAATTACCACATCCATTGTAAGGGGTGAATGCTCTAATCATTTGTATTTGAACGTTAGAACTCAGAGAGCTTCGATTTAAAAGTAAACCCCTCAATTATGATGTGCAAGAACCATGCCTATTACAGGGGCATTCAACTGAAATTTTGTTTCTTTGAACTTCATCAACTTTGCTAGCCTTTTTGTAGGTCTGCGTTACGTAAGTTCATTTAAAAGTTCTTTGCATTAATGACTTTGTGGACTCTACTTCTCTATGTAGAGGTTTGGTTCTTTGAGAGTTAAACTTAGGTTTATGCTTTACAAGTATAGCACTAAGAGTTTACATTTTAAACAATGCTATATTTTCTTAAAGGCTTTGAAAGTCATTGATAAATAGAAGATAAGATTATGAGATTTGTAAAGGGCCGTTTGTTTCCCAATTCATGATAATGCGAATATGTTATATTATGTTAAGAACATGGATTTGAAGTTAGTTATTCATCCGATTGTGCCTATTTTAAATTTCTTTTCATAGATATTTGTCATTGCTCAGTTTTTTATTGACTCCTGTTTATAGGACGTGGAGGATTGTAGTCAAAATATGGGATTTACGACCTCACCGTACAAGCACACTGATCTGCTTGAGAATATCAATGGAAATGTTAATAATTTTGATTTTAAAAAAGATTTTGCAAAATTTTAATGTTTTTTTATAATTCTTTATTGTAGTTGCACCGTTCCAGGGGTTGGGAAAATTTGAACTTATACTATTTTAATTTGCACAATATTGTTTGATATGTCCATACATTTAACAAATTTATCTAAGCACATGTAGGCATTTGACTTAGTGCACTTAACATTCTCATTTTTTGGGTTATTTGAGCACATGTGCATTATACATACTAAATGCTGCAAAGTGCTATACTTGCTGTCCAAATAATATACTAAACAAAGTTCGTGTATAATCCCATAAGGAACTAGGGAACTCCCAAAATATGAAAAATTTCTAGCATATTGGTTTTGAGTCTAGCTTGAATGTTCGATTGTTGGTGATTTTTAAAGTCTCTAAGTTAAATTTTGCAAAAATGAAAATACAAGTTTAAATGTGAGGTGAATCTAGCAAGCTCAAGTATCTCCCTTGATTATCGAAAAATGTAGGGTTACAAAGCGACACATTTGATGGTGACTATCAGGAACCACTTTTTTTTCTTAGCCCCTTCTAATGGAAACATAAAAACTTGGACAATCAACCAGTTTAGTTCTCTAAATTTGATGAAATATGAAAGATGAAGTTTTTCCTTAAACCATAGCATTAAACTACTTGCAATAATCCTATTCTCCTAGTTAATGAATTTTATCTTAGTTGCTCCACTAAGGTTTATCCTAAAGTTCAAAGTTCATAATTATTTCTAACTATTCAATTGACCGTATCAAATGTAAATGAAGATTTACGGGTAAAATACTACGATATCATTGTTTCATACAAGTCACAGAAATACCATCATCCTAGAATTTCTACTCACCAAATCAGAGGAGAAAAGACTAGTGAACTAAGGATTATTCCAAAATTCAAAATTTATCAGAATTATCCGAAAATTCAAATTTCACAATGGTTTTGAACCATTCAATTGACCATATCAAATGTAAATGAAGATTTAAAGATAAAATACTACTATATCATTGTTTCGTACAAGTCACAAAAACACCATCAACATCCTAGAATTTTACTCACCGAGGAGAAAACACTAGTGGCAATTCATGCTTTGAAATAACAAAATAAACATTTTATTCATCAAAGCCAGTAAAGTACGCAATTGTTTTTGAAAAAAAAGTCACAAAAATGTACTCTTTGCGATTTTGTGTCCTCTATTCCTCTTCCACCAAACGATCACCAATTCTCTCTCGGATACCCTCCGAAAGGTTTCTCGTAAGCCCCCACAAGCTCTCTTACAGATTCACTCTCACTCTCTAATAGAGACACATAGAGGAAAACTAAAGAATTTGTTTCTTCAAATATGCGAAAGATCTCTTGATTTGAGACAAATTTTCCTTTTGTAGCCCAGAGAGACTACACGCGGGCAGAAACCATTGTAGTGCCCTATTTCGGTTTGTTGGTGCCCGGGTTTCTGCTTGGAGTGTCGGAGTCTTGCTCATTTTGTAAAGAGGTAGCGTTGGGTTCCAATAGGTCTGCGGCGCCGAATGAAGTGACATAAGGGTTCTCAAGGGGATGCCTAGGCACCGCATACTTGGTGCCAAGGCGCAAGGCACTCGGGTTGCCAGACGCTTGGGTAGCGCCTCGACGCCCATATGGTGGCGCTTAGACGACACTGAAGGTAAATTGGATTCTATTGGCCTGTTGACTCCATTAGACACATGTCTGAAGCATCTCCCTTCTATTTTGCTACAATACTTGTTAAGGTTTTTTTAAAGCTTTCTTAAGTACATGTATCCCACAATTACATAAATACCTTAAAAAACATAAAGAGGACCAATTAATAGAGAAAATTGAAAGAAAATTCAAACAATTTTTATCACATAATTCACAAACATCAGGGCACATATTAATTTTGTTGAGTTTGATATTTCTCTTTGTAATTTTTGAGAGAAGGAAAAAAAATAATTATTCCTCTTCAATTTTCTAAGACTCGATCACAAGATAAATAATAAGGGAAGACCATCATTTTAGGTAAGCCACAAAATCCCCATGCTAGAAAAAGGATATAGAAATTACCAATAATAGATAATTCTAAAAGTAGAAACTGCTTAAAAATATGAAATAATAAAAATAGAAAATACCAAAAGAAAAAAGTTTTAAAATTCCGATACACTCTCAAGTTGGAGCATAGATATCAATCATGCTCAACCTGCTTACACGAAACTCAAACGAGGTTTAAAAAGCTCTTTGGTGAAGATATTTGGTATTTGTTGTGCTGTCAAAGTAAAAATTATGCAAATAGCTCCACAATCAATCTTCTTTTTCATTAAAGAAGAAAATTTTATGTGGGATAAAGTAACAAACGCTATTAAAGAAGTGTCAAAAGATGTACTTGGAGAACTAATAAGAAACTTTTTTATAAATAAAATTAGTTGATGATGGAATAAAAATATGCAAAAAAAGATAAAATATAAGAAGTTATATTATAAAAATTGGTTTAAATGTAAAAGTTTAGATAACCGAGAAAAATATAAAATGACCCGTAGAGAGTCTAAGAGAATAACTTGTGACACTAAAAATTATGTTTTTAGTGATCTTTATAATAGATTAGATACTAGAGAGGGTGAAAAATATATGTATAAACTAGCTAAACAAAAAAAAGTAAAGATTTAAAAAAATTAAGGTGTATTAAAGATGAAAATCAAAAGGTAACTTTCTTAGAAAAAGATATTCAACATAGGTGGGTGGGTTATTTTGATAAACTTTTCAATGAAGTTTTTGAAAACAATGAAGTTTTTGAAGTTTTTGAAAATATAATAGACTTTAGTGATCTTAATATCGTTAATAATAATAAAATATTTCATTTTTATCGTTGCATTAATTAAAAAGAAGTTGATGAAGCTTTAAAGAAAATTAAAGATGAAAAGTCTAGGGGATCTGATGATATCCCAATTGAATTGTGAAAATATTTAGGAGATTTGGGAGCTTCTTGGCATACTAAATTCTTTAATATTATTTTAAAAACTAAAAAGATGTCCGAGGAGTGGAGGAAGAGTATTTTGGTCCCATTTTTAAGATTAAAGGGGATGCACAAGAGTGTGTAAAGTGTAAATTATGAGGTATTAAGTTGTTGTATCATACTTTAAAATTATGGAAGAGGGTAATTGAACATAGTTTAAGACATATCACAAAGATTTCCGATAATTAGTTTGGATTTATGTCAGTTAACTCTACTATGGAAGCTATGCATTCATTGAGATGTTTGATGGAGAAGTACAAAAACAATAAGGAAGATCTATATATGATTTTTATTGATTTAGAAAAGCTTACGATATGGTTCCAAGAGATATCATTTGATGAGTTCTAGAGAAGAAAGGTGTTGATATGATTTATATTCAATTCATTAAAGATATGTATACAAGAGCTGTTACCTGTGTTCGAACAGAAGGAGGATTGACCAAATATTTTCCTACTTCGTTTTGATTACATCAGGGATCTGCTTTAAGGTCATATCTTTTTTGCTTTAGTTTTGGATGTTCTTACTAGACATTTACAAGAGGATGTTCCTTGGGGTATGCTTTTCGCTGATGATATCCTTCTAGTGGATTAGACTAGAGAAAGAGCCCAGGAAAAACTTGAATTAGGGATGTCTATATTGGATTCTAAAGGCCTTCATCTCAGTAGAACTAAAACTGAATACATGGAATATAGTTTTAGTAGTAGAAGCTATAGTGACAAAGTTGTAGCTATGGGTGATCAAATTATTAAAATGTGTGAATGCTTTAGATATCTCGGGTCTATTGTTCAAAGTGACGGTGATATAGATAGGGATGTTATCGGTAGAATTCAAGTTGTTTGGTTGAAGTTGAGGAATGCATCAATCCTATTTTCAGGCCTATTGTGTGATAGCTATTGTGTGATAGAAAAGTATCGCTTAGATTGAAAGGAATATTTTATAAGGTGGTGGTGAGTCCTGCAATGCTCTATGACGCAGAATGTTGGCCTTAAAAGAGAAGCATAAAATTAAGTTAATTGTTGTCGAGATGAGAATGCTTAGGTGGATGAGTGGCATTACACAGAGAAAAAATGCGAAATGAATATTTCTGTGATAGGGTTAGGGTAGCTCCTGTGGTGGACAAAATTAGAGAGAGTCGTCTTAGATGGTTTGGTCTCATTAATCCATCTGATGATCTGGTTAGAAGAGCAGATATTTTAGATTCAACTTATGTTGAGAAACACAGAGGTAGACCTATAAAAACTTAGGCATATTGTGTAAAAATGATATTAATTTGTTAGAATTAAATGAAAATTTAACATTCAATAGGACACAATGGAGAAAAAGGATTCATGTAGCCGACCCCACCTAGTGGGATAAATGATCGTTGTTGTTGTTGTTCTCCATATATTTTGTACGATCATGTTGCATTGGATTTTCTGATACGCTTATGGCTGTTTTATTGTCATAGTATAACTTCATTGAGATGTTTATCGGGATCCACAAATGTTTAACGGTTGTCTTCAACCATTACATTTCACACACACTCCATTAGCCATAAACTGATATCCTGCATCGACACTTCTCCTTGCCACTACATTCTGTTTCGTACTTCATCATATAACTAGAGTTTCCCAGACATATGTACAATATCTAGACGTCGATCTTCTGTTAATAATTGAGCTTGCTCTATCTGCTTCAGTGTATGCCTTTATGTTATGTTTTGTGCCCTTTTGACTATCTGAAAATCCTATTTAGTGTTTAAAGGAGTTTCTCATTGGGCGAATGCGTAAATTGATTTACCAAATTCACATGAAAGGTGATATTTTGCCATTTATGTGATAAGTAGATCAACTTTCTTTCCAATTTTTGATATCGAACTACATTCACCAGATCAGCTTCTTTCTAATCACCCATTTTTTGATTGAGATAATGGTATTATTTGCTCATCCCAATTTCTTTTAGAAGATCAAGAACATACTTCTTGTGGGAAACAATAATCCCTTTCTTCGATCTGAAAACCTTATTGTCAAGGAAATATCACAGAGATCCTAAGTCATTGGTCTCATAAACTGATGATAGGGACATCTTCATTCGGTTCATTTCATATATGCCATCTCCATTGAGAATTTTATCATCTACATATACAATCAATATGATTATTTTCCTATCTTTTGAATGTTTGAAGAGTATTGTATGATCTCTATGCTGTTGAGTATACCCCCAACTTTCTACAAACATTATAAATTTCTCAAATCATGCTCTCGGTGAGGACTTCAACTCTTAAAAGGATATTTTTAATTTACACACTATTGTGCCGAACTTCTCACTCAGTTCTGGAGTTGCATTCATATGCACTTCTAACTCCTCATTGAGAAATGCTTTTTTTATAATAAACTATTGTAGGGGCGAATCAAGACTAGCTACAAGTGACAAAATTTTTTACATTGTTTTGTTTTGCGACAAACACGAATGTCTGTAAGTGATAAAGGCCATAGGCCTGAGTGAATTTTTTGTTAATCAATCTAGCCTTGTATGATTCTAGAGAACCATCACAACACCCATTTGCATCCAACCATTTTCTCTTTCTATGTAGATCAACCAATTCCCATATACCATTTTTTTTAGAGCTTTTTCATCTCCTCAAAGACCATCTCCTTTCATTTTTGAACATTCGGAGCATCCTGCACAATATCAGGAATCTTCATACATGACAAATGTGAGGTAAAAATCCTAAAATAGGTGAGAGATTTTCATATGACACATAACGAGATAATGTGTGTTGGGTGCAAGACATCACCTCCTTAGATGGAACAATGAGAAGACTAGAATCGTTAGATTTATGATTAGAGCTAGAGTTAGGTTTAGGACTAAAGATTCTAACTCAAAGATGAAGTAGATTGATTTTGGGGAAAGTAAAGACATTACTTGGAGGGTTCATGGGTTCTAAGTAGTGCAAATGATTCATAGACTCTTTCTTTTGAGTTGTCATTTGTTATGAGTAGACAATGTCAAATGATAATAATACTATAATTCGTTTTGCAGTTTCTTTTTTCTTAATTTTTATAGGATTATGAACATCATGAGATAACACTATATTAAGATTTTAATCGTCTTCAATATATAAACAACTCTACACATTTTTTCTTGATGTAATATTGCTTGAATTTTCAGGTTGACAATCAAAGTAGGGGAGACATTTTTTTTTTGAATTTTCAGTTTGAAAAAAATTCTGAAAAATAGTTTTTGATTCTTGTTTGCCCCTTTGAAGATGAGGTGTAAAAAAAGCTTATAATTAAAAAAAGATGACATCTATGGTAGCAAATATTTTTATAAAAATAGGATCATAATATTTCTCTATTTTGGGTAAGAGCATGACTAACAAATATACTTATTTTTGCTCGGGGTTCAAGTTTTTCGTGATTATGATTATGAATGTGAACAAATGTAGTACACCCAATTATCTTTAATGGTAAATAAAACGATTTTCGATAGTTAAATTTAATAAAAAATATCAAAATGTGTTTTAAAATTTAAAACTAGTAATAATGACTCACCCCAAAGCTATTTATTGTCACTTGATTTGTAAATAACCATGCCTGTGCTAGTTCTAATAAGTATTTTTTTAACCACATAATTTTATTGTGGGTGTCAACACAAGAGCTTTAATGAATTGATTATTTTTTGAAAAAAAAACCCAAAATATTTGTGCAAGATTCGCGACCATTATCACTTCGTAATATTTGAGTAGTTTTTGAAATTGTGTTTGTATCATGGTGTATACATTTTGAAAATTGTTTTTTCACTTTAGATTTTTCTTTCATTAAATACACTTAACATTGTGCGATTGTTAATAAATGTTACAAACAAATTTTTCAGAATATGTAAGATGTTTATAAGGACCCTGAATGTCATTATGAATAAGAGTAAATGATGTATTTGATTTGTAAATTTGGGGAAAAAGATGCAAAATGATGTTTGACAAACTGACAAACTTCACGATGGGAAGATGACAAATTTTTGTTTTGAAATAAACTAGGAAACTAGAATTTTAAATATTAAAAGCTAGGATGACCTATCATATAATGCTATGACATAATATCATTAATTTTGAAATAAAATCAGAATTTAAACAAGCATTTTGACATTGTTTATTCTCATCATGTTCATCATCATAATAATAAAGTTCATCCTTTTCCTTAACATTGCCAATTATTCTCCCGATGGTCAATTCTTGAAACTCAAACAAGTGTAGGAATTAGTTAGACACTTATTAGAAGTACTAATGGAAAATATATTACAAGACAAATTGAGAACATGAGCACATCACAGAGTTAACGAGGTGAGTTAAAAAGTTTTTATCTCGACAAATTTCTTTAGAAAACCATCGGTAATTTTGATTTTTTTATTCTCTGCTCAAGATCTATAGGATGAGATTAATTTAGAATAACCAATCATATGATTAGTTGAATCAGAATAAAGCCTAAGAATGAACAAAATTAGGATTTACACCTAATAATGCATTTGCTAGAGAGTTAATATTCTATACTAAAGAGTAAGACAGAGTCAATGACATTGACAGAGATTGAAACAACCTGTGCATATGCTTTAATTGCTCATTTGTGAAGGAAATTACGCCCAAGCTTGCAGAAAGCTCCTTAGTTTCCTTGGTTGTAGCTTGATAGGCTCGACATTCTGGTTTAGATTTTGATTTTCAATTTGCAAGTTTGCTATGAAGCTTCCAACATCTCTCGCTCATATGCCATAATTTTTTGCAATGCTCACACCACCTAGGGTAGGGCAAAATAGTTTTGGAATTACTAGAACCTATAGAAACGATATTATTTTTTTGGGCGCCGGCCATCGCCGACTTGTACTTCATCATCAGATGAGAGAAGATGACGTGACATAAATTCGAGTCGATTTCGGTCGCGAGTTATTTCGACACTTAATGCTGAGTAGAAAAGTCGGTTGAGAAGTTTCTTGTAGATAAGAAGCTGAATTCCTCAATGAATGAAATGAATTCTAAAAATGCTCCACCATTAATGTAGTGATAATCCTGATCCGAGTTGGTGTAGCATAAAGAAAGAGCGGACTGTGCTTGTAGGTTAAAGTTTAAACCAACACAGTGCCACGACTCAGCTCAAGATTTGAAATTAACCAAGATTAGAACAAACGATCAAACGTTAAAATCAAATTTTTTTTTTTAATTTTTATTTTTTATAACTAACATTTAATCATCCCAAAACAAATGAAAAAGCCACTACATATTTAAAGAAATGAAGTAAACAATTGATAAATTCACCTTAGATGTTCATGTCTTCTATAAATGTTCTTCTTTTACTGTTCATTTTTTAATCAAATGATTAAAGCTAAAACATTTGTTTAAAATAATAGCAAGCTATGAAAGCTAGTTATAAACTACAGTGGCATAACAAAAAAAAAATGCACGCTAGTCATACATACTATTAAATCAATATAAAAATATTTAACATTTTATTTTTTTCAGATTTAATTATTCACGATAGTTCAAAATATCCAATATATTTTATTATATCAATACTATATTTATACAACCACCACAAGGGCACATCTAAAATTGTATCACTTAAGGTACATAAATAATAATAATCTTTTTTTTTTATGTGCACTTGTATCTTAGCGTTCCGCATTAGTACCCTAAAATGTGAACTCCATCATAGCCAACATGTACATGCAAACATATTATAAATCATTTTTGTTTGCGTTCTAATTATCATTCAATATCTTTCTTTTATAATTTGCATATTTAATAAATAAGCACATCAATGCAAATCCTTGATAGTAATTTCTAAATGATCGATTTGAATAATAAGACAAACTAATCATATTCTACATGTGATTGATTTAGAAAGATACAATATTAATATCTTAATTTAAAGGTAAAATTACTCACCTTAATTTCATCTAATGAAATAATCCATTAAAATCTAATTGTTTTTTCTTCTATGTTCTTTTACGTTAATTAATATAACTCCAAATTAACATTTAAACACAATTTCAATTTTTTTATAAGAAATTTAATCTAAATAACCCTAACATATTTTACTAAAATCTATTTAGTTGATTGGTTTGATTCTCCTTTATCCTTTAATTCAACTACTTATCAAATTACAATCATAACATTAATTCACGTAATTTTAAGATGAAATTAATAGCAGTTTTGATCGAATTAACTTATTTAAATGTAGAATAAAATCATAAATCATTAACTTTCGATATGTTGTATTTCTCTTTTACACAAATACTGGCTTTGATCACCTCAATCCGAAACTTTTAAAGGTTTAATCTAGATTTAATTAAACATACTATTTAACATTTAATAAATAGACATATGAAGTAAATTCATTAATTAATATGATAAAACCCTAACTCACCTTATAAATGCTTGGCTTGATGTTCCCTTGACCCAAAGGCGCTTGGTTTGGTCCCCCTTTTTGCATGAGGTCTCCTTCTCAGTATGAAATCCCCCCCTTCTCTTCTCCATCTTGATTAGGTCATCTGCACTCACATGATGATGCATGCAAGACTTCAACCTCAACACCTAATCTCTTCTCTTTCACAAGGACAATGCCGCATGATTGCTCAACTTCACGCCTCTTTTGCACACCCCTCTTTAGTTCGACGCCGCTGCCTTCATTTTCTTCACACAAGTAGACCCGCACTCGGTGTCGTCTCCCTTAAGCGGCTTCCCGCTCCTCTATTGCCCTCGCCAAAGAGTGATGGTCTCGCATATGAGGCAAATTTCCCACTTGAGACTCCTCCTTGAAATACGGCTAGGGCTTGCTACATATCCTTTGTTTTTATTTCTCGCTCTCGCCTCTGATGTCACTCGCTCTCTACTACAACCCTTCTGGTTTGAATGGAGAAGTTTGTCTCTTAATTATAATTTGTTGAGATGACGAATGGTTCAATCTGACATAATTTTAAATTTATTTATTTATTTATTAATATTAATTTTTCATTGTCATTACATAGAGAATTAGATTGAAGGTCTCTCGATTTGTGGGTTTGAACATGTGGAAAAGGTAAGGATGGGGTTTAGAGTTGTCATGGATTTGAGGCAGGGAAATCGAGTAGGAGAAGAGTGCGGCTAGGGCTCGCGCGAACAAAGGGAGATTTGGGAGTTTAAGAGGTCTTTACACACCACAGTCCCATTGTAAGGGAGATCAAATAGAGGGTCTTCGAAGCGTCCTCGAATAGAGATTAATCACGCATTCAATCGGGTGTTTCGTAGCGATGGGAAAGACAAAAGCAGCCTCGAGGAGCTCTTGCTTTGATTGCGCCTTCGAAGCATCTTCGAGAGGCTATAACATCGTAAGTGAAGGCTCACGAGCGTCGTCTTTGGTGAGCTACTGGGTGCTCCAAAGCATTTTTGGTCATGAGCAGGAGAAATCCAAAGCTTCAGTCGTGGGCTGGAGAAAGCCGAAACTTCAAAGTTGGTGTCGCCATCTTTAGTGTAGGAACTCTAGCTCTGATACCATGTAATTTTTGGAAGAATAAAAATATAATTATTCATCTTCAATTTCCTAAGACTTGGTTACAAGATAAATAACAAGGGAATGACACTACATTTGAAAAATCAGCTACAAAATTCCCATACTAGAAAAAGAAGGTAGAAATTACCACCAATAGATAATTCTAAGAGTTGCAATTTCTAAAAATAGAAAATAATAAAAATAGAAGACACCAAAAGCAGAAATTCCTAAATTCCGAAACTCTTAAATTACAAGAGACTTCTTGATTCTCTTTTACTATTTTTAATGCATAAATACACAACATTTGCATTTTTTTTCTTTTACCATTTTTAATGCATAAATAAACTACATTTCCATGTTTTTTAGTGCGCTTACATGATTTTTAAGGTGTTGTATTTATGTCAAAGTTTGTCTAATGAAGCACATGTAAAACTTGAAATTATTTAGATTTAATTGTTTTCACAAATATTTTTCATTACAATGCCTATAATATTTTATCAAGAGTTTCTAAAGATCACATTCTACTTATTTCTGTATGTGTTTTGTGGACACGATTGTGGCTGTTACGAATAACATATTTTTAACGTGTCTTAAATGATCATAATTTTTGTTCTTATGTAATCACAATTTGCGGGAACTCTTAATGCATGATTATTTCTGTTATAAATAGGAGGGTTCTCTTCAACTTCGTATTCACTTGTTTTTCTTATTTGCTTAGGAGCGTATAAGAGAGTTTCGAGCATGATTAAAAGCAGTGAGGAGGTTCTGTGCTTTGCTTGTGATTGAGCTTTTTAGTTTTTCTTCTCATTTTTAGTTCAGCTCTGTGTTCATCATACTTTGTTCTTAATCTGCATTTTAATTTTTATCATATGATTATGTAATTTTATAGTTCATTCATATTTTTAATCTTCGTGTTGCATTTGTGCCCAAAGTTGTCTTATTTTGTTCGGGTCACCTGTTGGTGTAAATTTTGTCAGCCGCTTGGTATGACACACCCTACATTGTAAGTGACGACAGCAGTGGTGGCAGCCACCAATGGTGGTGATGATGGAGTGCGGAGGCAACAGTTGTGGCAATGGCAGGTGGTAGGTGGCGGGCAGTGTAGCGTCACATTTTTACTGTATTTAAAATTTGCACAAGTTGAATAATGTTTAAATATATTAATGCACACTTTACAACATTTTGTAGACCAAAATCTACATGGCTAGAAGTACAAAAAGAAAAAAAAACATGCTCAAAATAAAATTATTGTCTCATTTCACATTTAATAAGGCTGAATTGAAGATTAGGATTCTTACTAAAAAGGAAAATTTAAATAGAAATGACTCTTTTCCTAGGTATTTACATATTTAACACCTGAACTTCAATTTTTACATGCATACCACATTACCTATACTTGAAAATATGTATTTCACTTTTTAAAAGTTAAAATGATGGTATTTTTTGTTTGGGACGAAAGATTTGAGTGGTATAAATGTAATAGCAAAGTATAGATGTTAGATATGTAAATACTTAAGAATTGGGTGGTATTTGTGCAAATCCCCCTAATAAAAAAAATGTGCACTTGTTGCAGGATGCCTCTCTCACGGTTCAGGGCGAAATTGATGAAATCAGTGTAACTTTGATCGGATCTTTCTAAAAAATTAGGACAAAATAATTTTTTTTATTATTTCACCAAGGCTAAACAACACAATCCAAATACATAAAACATAAATACCTACAATTCGAGAGTTAGGCGATCTCTTCCAAACCCTAATGCTAAGATTCAAGACAACAACCACACATAATCTAACTCTAAACATATTAGCCACATAATTAAATTTTCCTTTCAGTCTTATTTCTGCAATGTCTTCAAACAATTTTGGCGAGCTAGCGTCGACTCAGTGGAGCACGAGGCGAACGGGGCTTTAGCACCGGTCTAACATTACTCCCCTCCCAGAAATATACCTTATTCTCAAGTTGTAAGAGAGGAAATTGGTGTTGGATTTATCTCCCAAGTGGCGTAATAATCTGACAATCCTTTTTATTTAATCAACACTTTTTTTTCACTTGTCGTCTCCTAATACTCATCTTTTAACTTAAGTGACTCCAGGAGAACTTTCATTGCATTTTTATCTTCAACTAACTGCGCTAATTCCATAGTTTCCCCCAATATTCATTGTTTCGACAGACGAAGTGCTGTTCAAATTTCTGGCCTCAACCATTTCATGAAGTTTTTTTTTCCAACATTTCTTTTGATATCCTTCTCAAATGGTTGGATAGCATATCAAATTTCTCTTTATAATTCATGACAGATATTTTCTAAACTAATGCAAAAAAAAATGATTCTGTAAATCCTCTTCTCGCATTGGTTCTGAAATGCTCCAACAATGGTTCCTTGAATTCTTCTTTTGTTTCGATTGAGTAACTTAATTCTGTCCATTGATTGCATGCTAGAGACTTCCCTTCCAAACACAAGGCTGCTGCCATTAAAATTTTTTCCTTCGTCAGTCTATTAACAACAAAGTTTATGTCCACGCGATAACCCAACCATAGACATTATCTCCTTCAAAGATCGACATCTTCAACTTCCTTATGCTCGAGTCTCCTCCCTAATTTCCTCGACTGAATTTTGATCCACTCATGAAGCGGGGGTTGGGTTTCCTTCCTTGATTCATATGTATTTCCCTCCCTCCATAAGTCCGTCTTGCCCCCATAATCGGCTCCCCTGACCCCATAGACTCTTTAATCACCTTTCTCTTGGAAGGCTGCTGTAGTAAAAGGTACTGGAGCGTTTGGATGCAACCCTCCGTCGGAGTCCCACTCAACATGGTTTCTTGTTTCACACCGAAATCCTTCGAATCAATCTTCTTCAGCCCCAAATCGCTCACTGTCTCGTTCCGCTTGTTGGTGCTTGTTCTAAACCTTCACATCTCGTGCAATTATCTCTCAATAGTGTCGTTCGAATCCACTCCCTGCTCCTTTGCTCGATACCGCTCGTTTCCGTTCGTTCCTGTAGTTCGAATATTGCTCTATTCCTTCCAAGTGTTGCTGAAGTTCATCGATTCCTTTGTTCTTTGCCGTTACTCTAGATCCATCTAATGCATCGACATTGCTCTAATTCCTCACAAATCCTTCTGATTGCTGCTACTCGCATCCGCTCCAGATGTCGTGGCTCTATCCCGGAGCTGGTGCATATGATTTAGTGTGAAACTCCATGATCTTACTCAACATTTCTTATAGGGACATGAAGATTCCCTCCATGGACGAGAATCGCTCCTCCAGGGACGAGAACTGTGCCTCCATGGTCGAGAGACGCTTTTCCATTTCAGATCTTATTTGGATCATCTCTTCTTCTAATTTCTCCTTCAAAGTTTCTACTTTTATGACCGCCATTACTTCCAAGGAGATTTTTGATCACGAAGGCAAAACTCTATACACCACAATCTTGTTGTTGGTTTCTCGGCTAGTTGGAATTGCTACTGTATCAAAAGGTTCCTTCATGAAGGCTGCGTGATTTGGATGAATGTACGCTACAATCCTACCTGCTTCCAAGCTAGGTTAAACTTGACTGATTCGTGAAGGGCGATCACGCTGGAGGCGTTTGTACGCCGCAATCCCATCGACTTCCCAGCTAGGTCGAATTGCGACTGTTTCCCATTTGGATATGTACCCTGCTCAGGTGCTAGCAACGCGGCATGCCAAGGCGGTTGCTGAAATTTTGATTGGTCGCCTCGAGTATTCTAGAATGGTGGAGTAACGGAACAAGGCTCAAATGTTTTGATACCAAATTGATAGGAACTTTGACAAAAAATTAGCGCAAAATAAAATATTTTTATTTCACTAACACCAAACAACACAACTTGAATACGTGAAAGATAACCTACAATTCGAGAAGTAGGCTCTCTCCCAACAGGTGCTAGCAACGCGGCATGCCAAGGCGGTTGCTGAAATTTTGATTGGTCGTCTCGAGTATTCTAGAATGGTGGAGTAACGGAACAAGGCTCAAATGTTTTGATACCAAATTGATAGGAACTTTGACAAAAAATTAGCGCAAAATAAAATATTTTTATTTCACTAACACCAAACAACACAACTTGAATACGTGAAAGATAACCTACAATTCGAGAAGTAGGCTCTCTCCCAAACCCTAATCTTTACACCTACAATTCGTGAGGTAGGTGATCTCTCCGAAATTCTAATCCTAAGATTCAAGATAATAATCACTCATAACCTAACTCTTAACATATTAGCTCTATTTATACCCCATAATAATAACTAACAAAGAATTAAATTGTCCTTTTAATCTTAAACCTAACATAAGTTTTCAAACTATTTTGGCGGGCTCGGCGTGTCTTAGTGGAGCAAGAGATGAATGGTGCCATTGGCGCCGGTCTAACAAACTGCTTTTTTTGTGATCAAAATTTTGTCTGTTTTTATTACCAAGCAAACATTTCATGATACTAACGTAGATGTAAAAGTCTAAATTCTGCTAATTTGTTTGGTTTAGCTTTTCCATATTATTATACATCTGGCTGTGGTGTCAAGGGGAATTAAAGCATTTGCATTCTTTTATCAGGCAAAGCGGCTATCATTGAAATTGAAACCACCAGTTATATAGAAGAATCTGGCGAAGCTCTGTGCACGAACAGGCTTGTTCAACGTTTATATCCTGTGTTTTGAATTGTTTTGTTGGGGCATTTACATACACAATTCTTATGCATTTACTTATCTAACACCTAAACTTCGATTTTTACATTTATAATATACATCTTTTTTAACTTGAAAAAGGAGCACACCTTTTCAGGCTTAGGCAAGGTGGCATATGTATATATATATATATATATATATATATATATATATTAATACATAAGAATTGAGTATATGCATGTAAATCTTCCTTTCCTGTTTTATATATGCTTATTACCTTACAGAGCGCATTTTTCTAGCAGAAGTGCACTGTATCTGCGTGGGTCTGGTGGTTTCTCAAAGCCCTCAAAGCCATATTCATATACAAACTATCCAGCCGACCAAGTTTCTTCTGTTTCAGTTCCCAAACATAAACCTTCTGTGAAATATGAGGAACAGATCCCGCAATCTCAGGTATACCGCTTTTGTGTCACTTCCTCAAGTTTCATTCCTTAATTTCTTAGGGGAATTTAAATATACACCAGCCAATTCTTATGCATTTACATTTCTAACGCCTACTTTAGTTTCTATTTTTATACCACCCAAATCTTCTATATCACATAAAAAAAAATATTATTATTTTAACTTTTAGAAAGTGAAATTGACCATTTTTATGCATAGGTAAGGTGACATACATGTGAAAATTAAAGCTTAGGTGTTAGATAGGTAAATACATAAGGATTGAGTGTTATTTCTGCAAGTTTTACAATTTTTATTGAGCAATATTCTTCTTTCCCGTTGTCATGTTTTGTTTCGGTTAGGAGAAAGAATCTTGGATATATACTGCAGATAAAATAGGTATTCAACATAAGCTTGTTCATAATTTGTGGTATGAAAATATTTGAAATAATTAGTTCTACTTTGAAAATTATTGTTGATCTTTTAAATGAAATAGATTGCAAGTTTGGTTTTAGTGGTATTTAGTTTTCGCCTACTTCAGCGCTTTATGTTGACCATAAATTTGTGTGAATAATTACTTTTTGTCAGATAACCAGTTTTTTTAGCTTAGAGTTAAGTGTTTCCCTTATTAGAATATTTTGCATAGTTAACATATTGCATGATAGACTATGTTTGAATTATTCAAAAATTTAAGGGCTTGTTTTGAATCACTTTTGTTTTTTTTAGTTTTACGTGTATTTTAAAAACATGTTTGTTTAGTACATTTTAAGTATCTTTTTTTTATTTTTAAAAAAATAATTTAGTTTGTTTTTAAAAATAGTCAAAACATCTAGAAGTTGTTTTTGAGTGTTTTTAAAAATAACTAAATATGTTATAGCAAAGTAAACATGTTGTTCGCGCCCCTTTCTTGTCTAGGTGAATGACCTTTTTAGCATCTGTCCTTTACAAATTCTTCTTTCTAGGTCACCCTTATTTGAAAAAGTAAGCGAAGAAAGGAAAATACATAAATGAATAAAAATTAAGAAGAAATAAAAGTAGTAGCTACGAAGATATTTATATAGAAAAATCATCGTAACATAAATCGGAGAAGAGCGGAATCATACCATACTTGACTCGAGGGAATGTACGAGAAAGATCTTATAAAAAGTCCTTGTAACCAAACCAGAGTACAATATCAAATTTATTTTATTATGGGTTCAAAGAGATCTCCCATGACGATGTATTCTCGTGGTCAATTACATCCTAGGGATACCCAAGAAAGCTCGCAATAAAAGTAGTTATGCTTGTTTGCTATTACTCTATACAAATAGGCCCCAAGGTGATTTTTTCCATCTAAGTAGGGGAAAACTCATGTCAATGGAGCGCCACTAGACTACGGGGTAGATGGTGAATCGCCGTAACCTGATACGTAGCTCGCTCCTTAATGAGGAGGGCTTATGAGATCGTAAGTTGCTCGCCCCTTGATGAGGGCTTATGAGATCATTGTAAGACTCAACAAAAGATTATAAAATGGGTAGCCAACAATTGGCAGGAAAAGTACTAAATAGGTAGAAATAGGGAAGCCAGAATTTCACAGATTCGTTGCCCCAGACTATCGAGACTCTATGTCTACTCGATTAGGAAGGTAGTTGATCCAACCCGACTAGGAACCACCTATCAACAACTCATGAGATGCATCATCTATGGTGGCTTAATAGCCCTAAAGTCAAAAGAAGGAGACGTCTAAGCTCCTATGACTCTATTCGGGTAGAAGAAGGTAGAGTAGGATTTATATTCGTTAAGAGTATGAGGAGTCATATAGAGTAGAAGGGTGGACGACATGAATATAAAGAGAAAACCCTCTCACGATCCTGTCTAGGTTGGGACCGACTTTAACTCCCTGAACGTGCTAGACAGACCTCCTAGGCATATAAATCATATGCTTGGCTACTTAGATTGGAAAATAAGAATACTTTCCTTAGGACATGCAATATGAATTTAATTATCTAAAACATTACAAGTGGGAAAGCCTTATTAATATGCAAAGGGGCAAAGCCATGCGGTTCTTATCATCTTAAGGGCCCATTTGAGGCAGCTTAAAACTGCGGTGGCGTTTTTGAAAACGCCGCTGTAGTGTTTGTTTCGCATGTTCGACCAGCTTTTTGAAAAACGCGGTTTCGAATTTTGGCATAATCTGGCCCGCGGTATTACCCCCACGGTTAGCGTTTCCTTCGCTGCGTTTAACCCCGAATTACTTCTGTTGCCCTTCACATAAGCTGTCGCGAATTACCCCGCTCTTTGCCTACCTCGCGATCCCTAGCCGCTCCCTGCTTCCTTCCGCTCTCTCGCTGCTTCTTCCGTCCGCAATAAGCTCCTCTCCCTGCTTCTTAGGCGTTAATCCTAGGAGGCCGGCAACTCCTCTCTTCGGCATTTATGCCCTTCCAGGTAAATCCCTTCTCTCCTCTCATCAACTTTGTGTATCGCTTCCTAGTGCAAATCTTCTTTGTCTGTGGAGTTCAATACCTTAAAGTTTTGCTGATAATCTCCTACTTTGAAGAAAATCATAAAAAGGGGCATTTACATACATACCACACAAAACTGTTGTAAATTTCAGGTTATATATATTTAGATTTTGGAAAAATGGATGAACGGGCATGCTGCGTATCCCATGCCATCCATTCTCTCCATTGCTTGGCCACTTTCGTGTGTGATTGTGGGTGCAGAATGACATCCATTGCATGGCCACTTTCGTGTGAAAGGGAGGAGTGTTGCTTGTGTTTATTAGCAATTTGCTAAAAACAAATTTTGTTTTGTAATTTGCTCATATTTCAATTAGTTGATTCTTCTATCTAGCATCTCTAGCATAATTAGTTTTAGAGATGTTCTTTGTTCTCATTTGTTTTAATGTGCAAGTGAATGGTTGTGGGTGTGATGGTGGTGATAAATGGGTTGTTTGATTTTTATGATTTCATTATTTAACATTATACTGTTTGGCAAGAACTAGAAATCAAGAGCATCATTGGTGAAAGTTGATTATAGTTTGTTGATTACACCCAAGTTTTGTATTTATACATATCATTTATATTGGTTCTTATTATTATTATTTTTTTTGGCGGAATATAAAGATATTAGTTCAACTCATGTGATTTGGACAATTTTAGTGAGAATCTTAAAAGAAAATGAGTGCCTTCATCATTGCTATCTATCTTGGATCAAACTCATGAGCTCTACAAAATCGGTCGCGAACTTTACATGAGGATCTAGTTTCATCCATTTTCATAATTACGTAATGATTAATCAAGCTGATTAAAAAATTGAAGGGAAAAAAGAAATGATCATTTATCTAGAAATATCAGCAAATCAGCTGTTTTTCAAACGCAAATACCAAATAACTACACAATTTATCCAAAACAGGGGCAGAATAGTCATTTATCCAGAAACAGCTGCAAATCAGCTGTTTTCCAAATGCACAAATCAAACAGCTAACCAACTTATCCAGATCAGCTGCTGATCAGCAGCTTATCTGGATCAGCAGCTTATCAGCATAAGCTGGATAAGCTGCAGCTGCCCCAAACAGACCCTAAATCCGACCCAAAGGCCATACAAGAAAGAAAGTATAGGAAATAAAATTGTTGATTTAAAATCTTGAAAGTTTTAATCCTAAATTTTATTAGAGTAAATATTTTAAATTTAAGATTTTATAACAAAGATTTTGTCCTAAGAGCCTAATCGTGATAGTACCCAGACAAACCACAGACTAATAAAGGCATAAGGTCAAATACTCAGTGATGAAATAAACACACTAAATAAATAATAAGAGGCCAAGCATTGTTAGGGGTCGGTTGCAATTCTAAAAATGCAGAAATATGGTCAGGCTCTTCATAAACTTGCCTGATCCTAAGTCTATACAACAAAATATAGTCTGGAATTAAGGTATGAGTCGTGAGCAAGTAGCCCCTGGTTCTTTTCATTAGGTTTTAGGAGTCAAACGTCTTGGTAGCTCGTGCTCGTATCTTATTTCTAGTAAAGACTCCTATAATCTGAAAGTATACAAGTCACAAAAAGACTAGATCTGTAAAGCAAACGTTAGCACATGCAAATGTATAATGAGCCAAATCCGGTGGGAGGGAACTAACTGATGTTTGTAAAATATGCAACATATTTTCCTATGTTTTTCTGTAGTATTTCCACTATTTATATCATATTTATGCTTTTTCCTGTGCTTTATTTATCTCTTTGTTGGTTATAAGTCTTAAGGAATAGATGGAGTGCCTTGCACACTAACACCAAAAATGACGTGTCTACGCCACATCATGGCGTGACTATGCGACATCCTGGCGTGTATACGCCTCTCCCTTTTCTCCCAGGTGATGCAAAATGTAAGGCCAACTTCTAGATGCCACCCCAAAATAAAGGCGCCATGCCTCCACCTATTAGAACAATTACAAGAGAAATGCACCAAGTGAGTGAGCGAGACTTCGATGCTCTCGGGAAAAACTTCAGTGGAGAATCGAATTAGGGAATTGTGACAATTCTCTATTTTGATTGAATCAGGGTTCTTCCGTCGCTACAAAAGAATTAATTTTGAATGAATTAGGGTTATTCCACCATTTGTTTTCTTTGAAACACTGTTATCCTTGGAGTGATGTCGAGGGGAAGAAGACAAATGCCAAGAGGGAGTGTCGGAGAACACTTGCAGCCGCCAACATGTCTCAACGGAGGGTTTCTTAAAAGAGAGTGTGCGAGTGTGTATGAGAGTTCTTCTGAGAGAGAACTAGTGTGTGATTGTACTCAAAGTGGGTGAGAAATCAAAGATCGTGTTATAAGTTCCAGTAATTCAGGGAAGAACATCAGTGAGATCGTTCCAATTTTTTTTACTTTAGATTTTGCAATGAAATTTGTGTTGTTTTCATTTGCAACGAGCATGACTTAAACTTTCTCTCCCTTGAATTGGATTTTATGAAGTTTGTGAAATATTTGTTATGTGATTACATGTTAATTTGATTGTAAGTTGATAGTTTAACCTTTTAATTTAATTTACTTCTAAACTAATCATTTGGGATATTAAGATGGGTTGTGATATAGCTCTACAGAAGTAGGCTAGTGGAATAGTTCAGTTGATATACATTGCTCTAGGAAAATATGAATATTGTTGTTTGGGTGGTGCAATCGTTTAGGAAAATTTGCAAACTATAGAGTTTTTACATAATTAGGCGACTAACTGTAATATGAAATCCCAATCTTCTCATGACCACAAGAAAATTGATGTTCCTGATTGTCAACTATATTAATTTTACTTAAATTTGATTTGCATAGGACCAATTCAATGGAGGTTTTTAATCACTTGTTCAAGCTAAAAATTAGACATGTTTTACTTCCTGCAAATATTAGGATTAGAAACTTTAAAATCACCAAAATTTGAACCTTCATACTACACTTAAAAATAGCAGACTAAACTTTTTCCGACTTAGGGAGTTCACTTATTCCTCATGAGATCATTACAAGGACTCAATTTTGTATATTATTTGGTGTGCTTGAATACTTTATTGTATTGCAGGTGATTCATAGCATTTCAATTGTATCACTAAGCAACACCTGTATGAGAAACAATAGTTTCATTTATAAATTAAGCTTGTCTTTGTTTGACTGGCTCCCCACAAGAGCAAATCTTTAAATATGCTATTGCACAAGTTTTAAACTCAATAAACACATAAAACATCACAAAAATACGACGACCAACAAATAAGCCATGCCAATAGTCACACATACGGAAATTATAATTACACCCTAGCCCTAATTCTAAACAAACATCCACAAGGCATTGCTTACACATACATCTAAGTAATTGTCGTATAGTGCAGAGGTTAAGGGCTTTTCTGTAGAGTCTTGACGAGGTCTCCAAGCTGGCCCCATCCCTAGTATCCGAAAGAGCTAACACTCCATGCTTGGAACGATCCTACAAGATTAGGTACTGATGGGATAATTACCATTGCCCAACTGGATAGATTAGCAATCAATGCTTTTTTCTTGGTATTACCACATGTCAATCTAAGGGTAGTTGAAGCCTAGCCACTAACGCGCTGACTCATGCAACGTAGATCTATAGAAGGAAAATGTGTTTTACTTGGCAAAACACCTAGTGCATAAAAATGCACAATATGAAATTGAGTATATGAAAAACTAAGCCTCAAAATCATGACACAATAAGGGCATTATACAATCAAACATACAATGAGTCATAACGATCCTGAATGAGAAGGGTGGCACTGCGAAGCCATGTAAAAGTTCTCGAGATACCTCCCTTTAACCCTAGAATGAAATAGGGTTAGCAGTGACAAATCACCTAACACGCAACAAATACATAGCAAGAATGCAACACAACATATGTGAAATGACATACCATAGAGAAGTCTAAATGACTGCAAATATGCATATGTAACAAAATTCATAAATGCAAATAAATGTAACATAGTCCTTCTGCTCCGAAGGCAAAGAGGCTGGTATTATGAAGCCAAAATGCGACACCTATGCACCAGTCCCTTTGATCCTCTAACCAGTGCAAGGACCATGCTAACACACTAAATCTCTATATGTAGACATCTACTCCTTGGTAATGACCGTTCTCAACTTTTTTCTACCTCACTAGGGTGATCTGAATGGGTAAATGCAAAATAAAAGATTTGAAACCTACTTATAATAATCAATTTGGTAATTACAAGTTTGTTATAAGTCAGATCGATTATTCAGATCTAACGATTGCCACCCATGCAGAAGGGTCAGGAGGGCTAGTTCTCGGATCGATGATCTATAATGATCGGGGACCCGATCGTTCGGAATCACAGAACCCAACTTAAAGATATGGCTGAAAATTAAAAAAAAGGTCACCACTCATACAAAGGGTGTACCAAAGAACGGGAGGTAAAAACCTAGGGCTCAGCTTGATCTATAAAGGTCAAGAAACCAATAAATGTTCAACTAAATTGAACCGGACTAATCGGCAAGGTGACCAACAGTCGTTGCATTGCAACAAAGGTAGTGCAACGGCTACGCCCCTACAAGTAAGGAAAATGCCAGGTAGGCCTCACGCTGCAACGCTAATAAGTGGCATGGTTTTGAGACGGTGATCATGGTCCCACAACGCTGGAAAGCAGCATGCCGACACCAAGCCTAAAAAGGCCATGGCCTAGGGCCCACGAGCTTGGATTAGCAGTGTGCCTTGGCCTAAGGGGCCCAAGGCCTAGGGTCTTGGTTTCGAGAAACGACACCACGATTCTAGGTCAGAAAGACATGGAGTTTGGTGAGGTTGCGGCCTTGAGAGCAGGATCACAACACTGTGCCAACCCAAGATTGGAAGGCATCATGACATTGTGGAAACTATACCATTTTGCTATCCTAGAAAAATGGGCGGTGCCTAAGCAGACCCAAAAAAGCAATAGGGCACCACAATGCCCAAAAGGCATCACTAAAAGAGAAACAAAGGGGTTTAACCACTCAGTACACAAAAAAAAGAGGGGAAGAGGTTGGGAAACTTAATCTAATGGTTTTGTTTAACAACAACCTGAACTTAACCTCTCTAAAACAAAGCCTAGGAGCTCTAAGAAGACAGAAGCACGCTTGGGTTTAATAAAACCAAACCCATGCAAAGGTTGACAAAGTTCCTCATCTCAAAGACTCCAAGAATGGCTCCTCGAACTTCTCTGACTATAGAAAGCAACATCTCCGACAAACTACTTTAGAACAAGAAGGGCTTGGGGATGAGGTGTGGAAGGAAGCTCACAAAAAAAAAAAACAAATCCTGAGAAGAGCACTTACCACTGAAATGGGCGGTGGGGTTGGGCGAGGGGGAGGGGTGTTGTGGAACTCTCAGTTAGCATTAATGGGAGTTCAAGGGCTGGCTAGATCTAGAAATTTCAATCTTTGGAGTGCCCCTCTTAAAGGGCAAAAAATTTGGGTTTGGCGTTGCGACGCCATGCACGACGCGGGTCTGGCGTCGCGACGCCATGCTCAACGCTCGACCATTGTTGATGTGGCAAATTTTGAGCCGTTTGACAAGATACAGTTTGCGGCTCAAAATCTGACATTTTTGGCTGAGCGTCGTGACTTTATGATTCGACTCAAGTAAAGTGTATTAAAGATGAAATGTTATGCTTTTAATGATCTTTATAATATATTAGATACTAAAGTATATTAAAGTGATTCGAGCCGGTAAATTATGCTTTTAATGATCTTTATAATATATTAGATACTAAAGTATATTAAAGTGATTCGAGCCGGTAAATTATGCTTTTAATGATCTTTATAATATATTAGATACTAAGGAGGGTGAAAATATATGTATAAACTGGCCAAACAAAGAGAAAAATAAAGATTTGACTAAAGTAAAGTGTATTAAAGATGAAAATCAAAAAATACTTTTCTTAGAAAAAGATATTCAACATAAGTGGTTGAATTATTTTGATAAACTTTTTAATGAAGTTTCTGAAAATACGATCGGCCTTAGTGATTTTAATATCGTGAATAATAATAAAACTTTTCATTTTTACCATCGCATTAGTAAAAAAGAAGTTGAGGAGGCTTTAAAGAAAACCAAGGGTGGAAAGTCTGTAGGATCTGGTGATATCCCAATTGAGGTGTGGAAATATTTAGGAGATTTGAGAGTTTCTTGGTTTACTAAACTCTTAATATTATTTAAAAAAATTAAAAAGATGTCTGAGGAGTGAAGGAAGAGTATTTTGATCCCCATTTTTAAGAATAAAGGGGATGCACAAGAGTGTGCAAATTATAGAGGAATTAAGTTAATGTGTCATACTTTAAAGTTATGGGAGAAGGTAATTGAACACAGGTGAAGGCGCATTACAAAGATTTCTCATAATCAATTTGGATTTATGCCAGACAGGTCTACTATGAATACTATACTTTTATTGAGAGGTTTGATGGAGAGGTTCAAAGATAATACAGAGAATCTACATTTGCTTTTTATTGATTTAGAAAAACCTTACGATAAGGTTCCAAGAGATATCCTTTGGAGAGCTCTTGAGAAGAAAGGTGTTGATATGACTTATATTCAAGTCATATAAAGTTATGTATAGAATTGTTACTTATGTTCGAATAGAAGTAGGATTGACCAAATATTTTCTTATTTCAATTGGATTGCATCAAGGATCAACTTTAAGCCCATATCTTTTTGCCTTAGTTATGGATGCTCTTACTTGACATTTACAGAAGGATGTACCTTGGTGTATGCTTTTCGCTGATGATATCCTTCTCGTGGATAACACTAGAGAGAAAACTCAGGAAAAACTTGAATTATGGAGGTTTACATTGGAGTCTAAAGGCCTTCGTTTAAGTAAAAAAGTAGAATTAAAACTGAATACATGGAATGTAATTTTAGTAGTAGTAGGTCTAGTAACATAAGTGTGACTTTGGGTGATCAAATTATTAAAATGTGCGAACGATTTAGATATCTTGGGTCCGTTGTTCAAAGCGATGGTGATATAGATGAGGATGTTAATAGTAGAATTCAAGTTGGTTGGTTGAAGTGGAGGAATGCTTCGGGCCTTTTGTGTGATAGAAAAGTACCACTTAGACTGAAAGGAAAATTTTATAAGACGGTGGTGAGACCTGCAATGCTCTATGGCGCTGAATGTTAGCCTTTAAAAGAGAAGCATAGTAATAAGTTAAGTGTGGCCGAGATGAGAATGATTAGGTGGATGAGTGGCTTTACACTTAGAGACAAAATGCGAAATGAATATCCATGATAGGGTTGGAGTAGCTCCTGTGACGGACAAAATTAGAGAAAGTCATCTTAGATGGTTTGGTCATATTAAACGTCGACCATGATGATCCGATTAGGAGAGTAGATGTTTTAGATTCGACTTGTGTTAAGAAAGGCAGAGGTAGACCTTGGAAGACTTGGGCTTATTGTATAAAAAATGATATTAATTTACTAGAACTAAATGAAAATATGACACTAAATATGACGCAATGGAGAAAAAAGATTCAGGTTGCCGACCTTACGTAGTGTGATTAAGGCTTTCTTGTTGTTGTTGTTGTTGCCGTGGCTCCATGAGTGGCTTCGTGACGCTGTTGGTGTGGCACCTACACCCATCTAATTTGATGCCGCCTTCATGACCATAAAAAAAAGTTGACCCATGGTGTTGCGAGCCTTCACTGATGCAGTGATTTTGCCATGTGGCATTGTGCCTTCGTTATGTTCTCCATCTTTCAATTTCCTTTCCAGAATAAGGTCATAATAGCGATTTGAAGGTATCGGTGCAAAGTTATGGCAATTTCCTCGAGACTGTTCTTTGAGGCATTTTTGGTGAAGCGATGGACTCAAAACGGGCTAAAACTCGCAAAATTTTGCCAAATTTGCATGTTTGCGATAAAATATGCTAAAAATGACTCCAACTCGTTTTGTTTTCAAGTAAAAAATAAACAAAACAATATTAAAATAAAAATAAAAAATAAGATTTGAAAGTGATGCCAAACAAGTTCTATGTTTCCATATAATTTTGAAAGTATTGGAAAAATACTCACATTTTAAACTTCAAAAAATATATGCTTGTGTTTTACATACATGAGAAGTACTGCATGCTTCAGTCGACATGTCAAGAGTATATTTTCAATTTAATTCTATTATCTATTAATTTTAATTAACTAACTCATGTTTTTTATTCTGAATTTTAAATTAAAAGATATATAATACACAAATGTATCAGTATCTATCGAATACGACTTTGCCATATTTTACAATCGTTTTTGGTTGATGCTTTCTGCAGCCATGCTGCACTACTTATTTCTAATTTAATGTTAAGTTAGAATTGTATTGACATTGATAATAATTTTGAAAGTTTATACAGAAAAGGATTATTTTAGATGGTTTTGCCATATAAATTGATAATTAGTTAGTAATACGGCTTTATTGTATGGATAAGATAGCGATAGTTTTAGTTCTTTTGAGTTATGGTGCTGTAATCAAAGCAAGATAGCAGTGTGTGGTTTCTTACTTTATTTTTGGTGTTTATAATGTTTAAGAATTTAATAATTGTTTTAGGTAGTTATTTTTTCGCTGTGCTATTTAAATCTATCCTTTTATTATTATCTGGTGATTCCGACTTGATTTATCATGCAGGCTTTGCTATATAGGCTTTCTGGTGATTACAATCCTCTGCACTCTGATCCTATGGTTGCAAAAATTGCTGGGTAAGCTGTCATATTGATGAAACTTTAGCTACTTTTTTCTTTTTAATTTTATTTGAGAATTGGCCGTTTTTTATGCCCAACTTCTCCTATTACCGTTTGGAATATAAACATTTTTGTTTCATCCACGAAAAGGGTAAATAGTTAAATCTAAGCCATTAAAACAACCTGATGATGTGATATGTAACATGAAAAGGAAACAATACAACTTTTTATAGAGTAAATAGCCGAAGTAGTTTTAAGGCCTTCTTGGTGTGTTAATTGTAGTCTCAAAATTGTGTGTTAAATTTAGTCCGTCAGACTTCAACTTTCCAAAAATTAACCAATCAACTTTATTTTTATTTTGGATACATTTAGGTGGAGAAAACGTTTATATGAGCTCATTTAAAAATTTTCACAGCCAACTTATTACTTACGGTCTGTCTGGTAGCAGTATTATTGCTTGCAGTACTTTCAGATTATCGCCATAGTTCCGTTGGAGAATTCTTCTTCTGTTGCTTTCAAAAATTTTGTGTGTGGAAAATTGCTTTTTGTAATTAGATTTGTTAACGTATGGTGGTTGTAAGAAAGTTGCAATCTGACTTTTTGGAAATAAAAAAATATGTTTATAATTCCCACTACATTTTTCTAAAAAAATTGCTCTCCCCATCATAGATTTACAATCACCTTTATAAAAGGCTGCAACCACTTCAAACATACCTTTATATTAGTTAAAACCAATGAGATTGACCCTTAAAAGTATTAAATGTTCTCATGAAAAGCCTCTTCTACCAACTTCTCCTATCTAAAGAAGCGATAATGTTGATGTAGGACTAAATAGGCTCTAATTTAGTGAGTTGAGGGACCAAATTGACCAAGGGGTTGTTTGGTTGTCTGCAAAAAAAAAAAAAAAAAAAATGCGGAGAAAAAGAGAATGCAGTGTATTATGCATTTGTAGGCTGTTTGGTTGTCTGTAAAGTAAAAACGGGAATTATCTTTCCTGTTTGGTTAATACACATGTAAAGTAAAATAAAAAAAATAGTATATTCAAAATATCCGAGCATGTTTGGTTCTGTAGAGTAGATACAAAAACATTACTTTTATTTATATTCTTCACACATTTCATAAATAATAATATATTATTTTAAATGTAGCTTTTTGTTTGATAAAATATTATATTTTAAAAATAATAATATATTTTCACACATTTCATAAATAAAAATGAAATCATCATTATAAACTTCCCACCTAAATTCATCATTTTTCACAAATTATATTCCTCCTCAAAGAACTAAGCAAGCGTTGAGACTGCATATAATATTTATTTTTACATGTTTTGTGACAACTCGAACCTTTTGGTTTACAAAAAAGCATCTTGTATCTTGTAATACATCTTAAGCATATAATTAATCCATGGAGCGGTTTCCTTCATATCCACATTCCGTCCAACCTGCTCTAGCGTCAACACAAAAAATAGTTTTGCAACATTATGAGCACAGACAGAAGCACCATCTTAAGCATTCCAAAAACAAGGAAAGATAAGATTATGAAATGTAATTCAACTTCATCGCAGAAAATGCAATAATACCCAAAGTATGTGAAGCAATAATACCGAAAAAGTAACAAACCATCCAAATCGAGATACATAAGCTCTAATACAAAAAAAAAAATTCATAGATAAATAAAGTACTTTGGCCGCTAAAAATTTCAAAAAACGTGCCCAAATATGAATTCAAATTCACTACATATTCAAACGTTCAAGATAAAATGCTAAGTGATATCAAACTAACGAAATTAGTCTCTCATTCATCCTCATAGAACTTGTCATTTGTTCAGCTCACTCCTGATCAACCTAGCCTTAGACTCCACTGACTTCGAGAGAAATGCATGAGTCATTGTTGTGTTCTTCGATAATTTATCAAAAACAATGTCAGTTTCTTCCTCTAAGAATTCTAGAATATTAGACAATGTTGTCTTTAACTCGATGAATATTTTTTTATATTTTGAGGCTCTTGTTGTACTTTTTATAGCACTTACAACTTCACTGACACTATTAGCCATCAGAGTAATGTAGTTATGAATGTTGCGATGATCAGTAGAACTTTGCTTTTTTTTTTGAGCCGCACCCCTTCGAGAAGGATGACATATCTCGCTTCATTATTTTTTTGCTACCTTATTATACTTTCATTTCAGGCAACTGCATACGAAGTGATGCATCTTCTCCAATCTTTTCAAAAGCTTCAATCTCTTCATCCAATTTTTTTTGTTGGGTACCAAGAGGAGTTTGACTATTTCCTGACTTAACCCAATCTCCACTAGCATGAACTTCACCGCATACCTTCTCCAACTCCATATAATTTGCAATGGGAACATTTAAGAGTGTTGCATCTCTAGGAAAAACCAATGACAAATAAACATAAATCAGGGAATTTATTTTATTTTCTGATTTGTTAAAAAAGTACTTTAGTAATAGTAATACCTAAATATGAGATATGTATTCTTCAAGACCCATTAATATAAATTTTTTCTTATCCCAAAACATGCCAGATTTTTTCTTTATTTCCTGAATTCGAATCTATAAAGTTCTTTGGTGTCGAATTTGGTTATTACATTACTCCCTTGTAACTTCAATTCCAGATTTCTCTTTCAACTATTGAGCAGCTTCTTGGTAAACGGACTCCTTAAATCCTTGGGCACTTTGCATATTCAAATAAATATATTCAACATTAATTTGTAACAACTTGGTGACCTACTCAGACTTTAAGTTCCACATGAAGTTTTTTCTTTTCTAGCTCTTTGAAACAACTAGAGTGATTGATTGTTGTGTATTCATAATTCAACCAATAATAAATGTGCTACAAATACATGACAAAATTTAAAGAATATTTTTAGTGCCGCAATAAATTCAAGATATACTGTTTAGTGGAAAAAAAAGAAAGTTACTTGCAAAGAAAACATATAACAAACATAAAAGAACAAATGCCTTCACAAAAAAAGTATTTTTTGAAATTTAAAACTGTCAAAGTCCAAAAGTGAGTATCTGCGTATTGGTTTCGTGCCATCAAAGTGGTCAGCTAAATAGGCCGGCCTATGTGACCAGTTGTGGCGTACTAACTTACCCCAACAAAGCACTAGTAGGGATATGTGGAAACTCCACAACCTTTAAGCTCTGGCTCGTGCAGGGCGATTACTTGCATTCCCGAAGTCCCTGAAGTCTTAAAAGAGGCTGAGGAGGATCTCGATTCAAAGAATCCAGAGTCTTGGAGATTCACAGCTAATTAAAAAAATTAATGTTAAATAACATTCCAGTTAATAGCCAATGGTATTCATGTGATTTGACATGACAACAGATATTTGATCTATTTTTTCTTAGCCTGTCTTGAGAGCCATCTAAAATGTGTTCATATCTTCTTCTAACACGACCTTGTCTGACCCATTCATTTTCTACAACAACAATAACAAGCCTTTATCCCACTAAGTGGGGTCGGCTACATGAATCTTTTTTCTCCATTGTGTGCTGCTGAGTGTCATATTTTCATTTAAACTAATAATTTAAGATTTTTTTTTTATACAATATGCAAAATTCTTTTTAGGTCTACCTCTGCCTTTATCAACATAAGTCGAACCTAAAACATCTACTCTTCTGACCCATTCTTCTTCTGAGATAACAAAATTATTCCCACCTTCAGTGAGTATCCCATTATGTAATATGCAACAGACAATTACAATGTCAGCTTGATTTTCTAATGGAAAATACAA
This sequence comes from Phalaenopsis equestris, assembly GCF_001263595.1. NCBI lineage: Eukaryota > Viridiplantae > Streptophyta > Magnoliopsida > Asparagales > Orchidaceae > Phalaenopsis > Phalaenopsis equestris. The sequence goes on from NW_018164679.1 coordinate 1,190,502, forward strand.
TTTGCTCTTTAAAATTGCAAATTTGTTCTTCAATGAACCAAAAACACGCTTCACGGTTGTGTGTAGAGATGAGTGTCAAAGATTGAGTAACTACTTATAATTTGTTGGTGTAATGCAACTAAACTCCTTTAAGTGATTTCTTGTTGCACGATAAGGAGAGATAAAATCATTTTTTAATTGAGTAACCACCATCAGCTAAGTAGTATTTGCCTACAATAATTAATAAAAAAATATAACTATTTATGTTATTTAATATAAACCCAATTTATATACCTTCTGGAACACATAAACCATCAGATCGTTCTCATGCATTTCTAAGGATGATTGCATAATGAGCTGAGCCTTCCCAACCTGCTAAAATATATGTAAACCTTAAGTCGAAGTTCACTGCTGCCAACATATTTTGACTTGGATATGGTTTTCTTCCTCTGATGGCGGATTCATATTTCTTTAGTACTCTAGCCTTAATGTGTGTATTGTCTAGGGCGCCAACACAATCCTGTTCACGTAATTATTTTAGAAAAAAAATCTAGTAAAAAAGTATGAATTATTATTTGTGAATATACCTTAAAAAAGGGCATAAATATAGAATTTGCTTTCGTTTTATACGGAGTTTGGAGTAGTGGAGGTTTAGTAATTTCGCGTCGCATATCTCTAATGGCAAATAACACATTGTTGAAGTACCTACTAATAGTTTCTCCTAATCTTTGAAACTTGAATTGTATGACTCGATTACGAACACTGTGACCAAGTGCATGTTGAAACATAGCAACTTGTTCTACTATGCGCACATAGCTTATTTTGACAAGCGGTCTTCTTGTTCGCAGTAAGTTGCACAACTTGAAAAAGTATTCTTTTCTTATTCGCATGATGCTTAAACAATCAGAACTAGAACCAAGATATAATCTAGAGAGATATTTGACGTTGGACATCTCGTTTAGGATTGTAATTTCTTATTTGACTTCTCGCATCTAAAAAAAATTATATACTACTCACTGCGTTAGTGATAAGTGCATAAATAATTGAATGATATTGCTTAATATAGTCTGACAAGTTATCATAATCGGCAACCCTTCTTCATTGTTTTCTATTCGTTCATCCATATTTATAATACATGCGTATACATTATCAAATTAGTTTATAGATTAAACTATTCCATGTGAGATAAAATATAAAATTATTGTAAATTGCCCCACCCAACACTTATCAAATATTTATATAACATTTCACCTTTGTAGGAACATAAAATTGTCATTTATCATTCTATCTAGGAAGGGATGATAATTTAAAGAGGAAGCTCATTCCTATCATATTTATCATCCTATCTAGTAAGCTTAGCTGTCGGAGTTGATTCACCAACCAAGGCACAGTCCATTGTCATCTAAATACATCAACATGTTTTCTTAGGTAATTTATTATTTCAACCAGACAAAATTAACAGGTTTGAGTAAAATCCTACCGGAGTTTTGCAGTGATGCCTTCCTAACAAAAGTATAGAAGAACCATATAATGAGCTCAAGGTAGGCCTTCCTTTAAGAAAATCACTAAAACAAATAGACAATTGGAATCACCAAAGCTATTTAGAAACAATAAAGAAGCACAAAGAAAAATGACAAGATTAAGATTTTTTATTTTTTATTCTCTATGTTTATGTGATTATTCTTTAATCCTGCATAGCATAACAGAAAATAACCAATAAAAATCAAAATCGCAGAAAAAACAAAATAGGAACTAAGAAACTTAAAAAAAAGAGCAGGAAAAACAACAAGTCTGAAAAGAAAAGTCCCATTCATCACAGGAACAGCCTCACAGATCTAATTCAGGCCTAGTAGAGAGCAAAAAACCACTCAAATTGAGAGCAAACAGAAAAGATGAAAGATAAGAAACAAAGAAAGCCTTACCTTCCTGATCGATTTCCCCTGCCGATCGAATTTGTAATCAACTTCCCTTACCTTTGAATCTCCCAAAACAGAGAGAGAGAGAGAGAGAGAATGGCTTTAATGGCCGGCCTTCCTCCCTAAATAAATCGAAGAAGACTATCTGTTTTTGGTCAATTACGAAAAGATCATCTCCCACATTAGCTTCCGATTTGCTCTCCAGGGCGCGCTCGGCATGGTTGTCGGCAGGCTCCTCCCTTCCCTCCCCCATCCCCGACTCTGCCGTTCTCCGCCTCTTCCGCCTCCCCTCTCTCAACCCCCGACACCAAGCTCTTTCTTTTCCACCACCTCTCATGCCTCCCCTCCTTCTCTCCTCCTTCTTCCTCTCTCTCAGCAAAAAAAAAAAAAATATCTATATCTGGAGAGTCGTGCGAGGCTCGTGCGAGGCAGGAGAGAATGACCATCAGAGAGTTGCGCAATTGTCTGGGACTCGGAGGTCAGTATCACCTAACAGGGGAGAACAACATCAGGGAACAAAATAATGTATTCAAGGTCTTTCGCGTGAAAGGAAGGAGAAGGGGGAATAGTCGTGCGGTAATTTGATTTTGCAAGTTTGACCGCATTTTTAATGCCGAGTTTTTTTAACTATTATGGGAAATATAAATTTTGTGGTGTTTTAATTTTACTTTGCGCTTAATGATAACCAAACAACAAAAAGTCAAAATTCCTGTATTTATTTCACTCTATGCCTTTTTTACATCAAACCAAACAGCCCCTAAATAAATCCAAGGGCCATTGAAATTACTCAACTTTTCTATTTTCAAACTACTCTTAAGCATAGTTTACAGCATGGTTATGGCAATTTTTTTTTCTCCTCCACCTGTCATCCTCATTTGTGCTTTCTGTTCCATTCTAAACTTTTCTTTACAGATTTTCCCTGATTCCTTTTTGATAAATAATTTGTGACCAAATTGATCATGCGGACATTAACTTGAATATATGGTTTATTTGGATTGAATTGCACGTAGATTTGATCGACCGATATTGCACGGCCTATGCTCCCTTGGATTCGCTATCAGAGCTATCATCAGATCTATTTGCAATGGTGACTCGACGGCTGTGAGGAGTATATTCGGTCGCTTTCTTCTCCATGTGTACCCAGGGGAGTCTCTAATTACAGAAATGTGGATAGAGGGTCCAAAGTAAGATTCAATTTCTTGTCTATATCAGACTTTCAGTTTATTTATTTGCTTATTTATTTTTTAAAATATAGAGGCATTTACATACATACCACAAAATTCCTATGTATTTACATATCTAACACCTGAGCATTCACATTTAAATGAACACCACTCAAAACTTTTAACATCACATCAAAATATCACCATCACTATTTTTTTAAAAGTGAAATATACATTTTCATGCATAGGTTGATGACACTAAGGTTTTATAATTGTCAATATGAAAATTTAAGTTTTAGATATGTAATTACCTAATATGTAAATTTCCCTAAAATATATTTACATTTATGTTCTAGGGTCATATATCAAACGAAGGTGAAGGAGAGGAATAAGGCAGTCCTTTCAGGTTATGTAATGCTCAAACACATTCCTTCCTCATTGTAGACTATTATGCATGTTCTTCCATACAGTCGCTTGTTAACTTTTACTTGTGGTAATAATTTGCAAGTAGTTCTACTGTACTTGTATTAATAATATTGAAATACCTTGTATTGTAAATAAGAGGGTTTAACATTCATACCACATAATTCTTATGCATGTATATATCTAACACCTAAGCTTTATATTTATGTACATAACACTTTAATGTCATCATTACAACCAAACATATGCATGAAAAAGAGTATTTTACCTTGGAAAAATTAATATTAGTATTTTTTGATGTGATATTAAAGATTTGGTTTTTGAACAAGTAAATATTAAAGTTTTGATGTTATTAAGAAGTGTGGTATGTAAATTCCTCATAAACTAAACTATATGCATATAAATTTTCATAATGATTTGTGTTCATACTAACGGTAATTTTTTATTAATTGTAATTTCCTCTTCCTCTTTGTTGTTGTTGTTGTTTGAGAGCTTTCTTAATTTTCTACTGAAGCTGAAACTGACGCCTAACGAACGAAAAAATATTACATCAATACTACGCACGTAGAAATAACGTGCGTAGCCACTGAAATTGCCACAACGATAGGGAAAAAAAACGGCGCAATAACACGGGGAATATTCCCCCTGTGTTATTCATGTGTTATTACGTGTTATTCATGTGTTATTGCGTGTTATTCATGTATTATTGATGTGTTATTGTGTTATTATAACACCAAGAATATTCTCAGGACAGAATAACACATGAGTAACACACAATAACACCTGAATAACACGGGGAATATTCCCGACAGAGAAAAAACGAAGCAACGAAACCGCCCCGTGTTATTCATGTGTTATTGTGTGTTATTCTCATGAATAACACATGAATAACACACAATAACACATGAATAACACGGGGAGAATATTCCCCGTGTTACTGCGTCGTTTTTTTTCTCTGTGGCGCGGAGTGTCATGGCGTAATTTCATTGGCTACACACATTACTCTACGTGCGTAGTACTGATGTAATATTTTTTCTCTAATGAACACCTTTGAATTACTGCAAGCATTAGATTTTGTATTGACTGCACAAAGATTAGTGGCCTATAAGGAATTTACGATTTTTCTAAGCGGCATTCATAAATACCTCTCAATTCTTGTATTCTTACATATTTAACACCAAAACTTTTATATTTATATGCTTAGCACTCAAATCTTTAACATAACATAAGAAGATGCTACTATTAACTTTTCATGCATAAATGATATCATTGTTTTATACATAGAAATATAGAAGTTTAGATGTTTAGATATGTAAATACGTAAGTATTGTGTGGTTTGTTTGTAAATTTCCCTTTTCCTAATTAGTTTGTAGGCAAGCACATCCCATCAATGGCAAATTCATGTTATGAAGTGGGAAGGGGTGAAATGATATATTTAAAGTTTCATATTTCTGATATGATTATATCAATGAAATATATTATTCAAATTGAATCAAACATAAATAGGGTTTATAAATTTCACAATATTTTTGAGTTAGACCAGGATTCCTAAAAGTATCCACGAAGAATTTGACACGACAGTAATTTTCTTTATTATGATTTAGTTGAATAACGCAAGAATTATAAATATTGCATGTCAAAGTCATCTTAGAAACTTCCCTTAATATAATTGAGCTTTGATTAGCCCATCTATTTGTAACCTCATTGGCTCATATATGCTTAGGCTTGTTCCCTTTTGATCCAAGTGATCCTTTGATGAGGAACTACTTATCTTGGCTTGAGCGAAAGGTTAACATAAGTTAATTTACTAGACTATGAGGTTCTTAGTATTGACTCAATTTGAATTGGACATACACGTGACTTAATATTCCCTCAGGGTTGACTAAGTCAAAGTCAACTTACCTAATTTGACAAACCTTAGCTAATTGTTCCATTTTTTTTTTGGCCTCAGATGAAGTCAACCTAAACTAGACCTAGCTTTTTTCTTCAACCAAACCTCATAGAATTTATTTGGGTGCACCTAACTTCTCTCTAACTAAAACCTAATGGGACTTGGGAAACATTAATTAGGGCCCTTAAGTAAGGTGATTAACCTAATCATTGGATTTAAACTTAGCTTAACTTGGGTTCAACTTAATCTAATTACAATTAAAGTTATATTTCTTTTCTACTAAGGTGTACTCAATCATAAGTGGTCCTCATTGAGTTGAATTGAGTTCAATCTCCCACATATGATGCTTAAATGGGCCTAATAACAAATCTAAGCTAATTCAAGTTAAATCGAAACGATGATGACCTCCTCTACATATTAATTCATTTTAATCTATTATATAATAATGAATAATGATTTATATACTTATATGCCCACATGATAATGGTAATGATTGATAAACGTATGTGTTGAATCTTGTTAAGATATAAGGTCCCGTATTATCCGTGGGTATATACAACTTGGTGAAAGACTCATTTTTAGGAAGAGTGGTATATGGAGTGTGTAAGGTTGATGAGATTCTTGGAAGGAACTTTGAGGATAATATTAATTTTTGACCTTCGGTGAATCGAGGGAAAGTGACTCCTTAGAGGTTTCTTCAGTTTACAGAAGAGAGAGAGAGAGAGAGAGAGAGAGAGATATCTTGGTTGGTTATGATGGCTTTATCGAATTGTTGCCTCCATAATAATAGGTCTAAGTCATCTCCTTGAGTAGGAAGACGATAAGTTAGACCAGCTTCTTCCTCATTTGGGCTTAATTAAGCCACATCGATGAGTGAGGTTGATCCAGCCACTTCGGCAGGTGGGCTCGATCCTACCACTTCGGCAGGTGTGCTCGGCTCTGTGAGATAAAAGTAAATTACAATTTTTGTATATCCGTATTTGTGTATACATCTTGTTCATTGATTCTCTCATTTTTTAGATTGGATTTCCGCAAGTTGAATGATAGAATAATGACTATTTTGTTCCTTCGAGACCTTAAAGGCAGAGAAGAGGCTTCTCTTGAGAATATGTTCTTTTATCCTCAGGGCTCATCGGCTTATCCTTCAAGGTATTGGATTTCTCTGTGTGTTAATAACGTTCCAGAACTAGCCTTCGCCTGAGAGCATCTTGTTCTTCCTTTTTAGGGAGATGTCCCTGACTTTGTGTTTTCTGTCACAAAATCTACTTTTTCTTCAGGCGCCTAGGATTTCTCGTGAAAAAGGAATTTATTTTGATTCAACCCTCCAACATGCTGAGGTTTGTTGAGGTGTTTTTTCATCATTTTGGGTTTCTTTTCTCGGAGGAAAGTCGGGTCTGGTCTGAGTCAGGATACTTTGCTTTTTGGCACAATTTTCAGGGATTGAATGCAAAAGGTAAGTTAGGAAATTTAAAGAGCATTAATTGTAAAATTTATTAAGACTTAAATAATTGGACTCCATTTTGGGTTTTACGAACGAAGGTAGAGCTTCACATTGTTTCTTTGGTCATCTTTTACTTTTAAAGGGAAAACCAAATCTTCAAGATGAAGTTTGAGCTATATCGTTAGGAGAAATCCTTCGTCGTAGGGAACGAGAGAAGTTGGAAGAGGAGGCTCGACTTCTTTTGAAGAAGAAGCCTCAGAAAGTAGCCATTAGGTCGAAAAGGGAAGGGATTTCTGGGAAGGTGTCCCTGGATTTGAATGACACGATGGAAGTTCACTCTTCTGTTGTGCCAGGGGGATCAGAACAACAGTTGCTTCCGACCGCCATTGCTCTTGATTTGTCTGGTGAGGAATTTCATTTTTGGTGTGCACTTATTTGCTTTGCGTTTTCGAACTTCGTGTATTTTTTTGTTGATTAGGTGTCAAGCATGTAGGCGGTTTTGAAGGTCAGACTTCCCACCAATATGAGATTCGGTGCAGATGGAGGGCGTGACCCATAAAGATTTGGTTGTTCATGATATGATTTTAGACCCGAGTGAGGTCCCCTTGCCCGTTTAAGATAATGTAACACTGCTTTATCCGTTCGAAACTTTCTCTCTTGATGAATACGATCATTTGTTGCTTTTAGAGGTGTTGGCGAGCATGGTATGAGGGAGCTTGAAATAGACAAGATAGAGCTCGGGAAACCATTAGATAGGGAAGAACCCGTTGCAGATGATGTAGAGAAAGTTGACCCACTTGCTAAGAGTACTTCCAATCCATCTGAGATAGATCTGCCAAACCTCAAGATTACGAAGAATCTCCTTTCATCTTTGGAAAATCACAAGGTGTAGAGGGATTTTTTTTATCAAGTTAGTGGGTGAGCTCGTGGAGGCCTGAGATGGCATTGTTGGGTTGGAGACCAGAGTTATTGAGCTGGAGGCTAATGATTACTTTGTTGACATAAAGCTTCAAGAACATGAGGGAAATTTTGAGAGGGAGATGGTCTTAATTTGCAAGTACTGCAAGCTGAGTCCGCCTCATATTCGTGATGTGAGGAGGGGATGGAGGATCTGAAGGCTAAAATGAAGTTTTTCAAGCAGTGTACGGAGTTGGGGAGTCCGGACAATTACGTGGCTGATTGTCGGATGTCGGATGTCGGATGTCGGATGTTACCACAATGCCTCTTTAATTCTAGAACCATTATCATTGAATGCTTAAGAAAAAATATCATTTTGATTTTCTTTGCTTGAGCATGCCATTCAACCGTGCAGTATATGTACTTTTCTAATGTACAAACTTATACTGTATTTGCCCGCTTTTTTGAATGAACAGGGGAGAAGGTTTCTTGCTTCCTTGGATATCAATTTTTTTTTCTGTTGCTTTATCTTTGTTGTTTCGTGTTTCAGAATTAATAATTTCTTTTGAAAGTCGTACTAGTTGGGCTTCCTGTTATCTTTATTAAGAAGAAGACAATACTTGACTTTCTTTACTCATGTTTTATTTCCTTCAGAGTATTTTTTGAGTTTGTCTTTTTCTTCAAGATACTTTAATGACACCCGGTTATGACAAGAAAGGAGGCTCTCTCCCGTCGGAGAAAGTTCAAGGGAGTTCCTAGATAGAAGAGTATAAGGTAGAGAGAGCCCAGTCTGAGTTTATTTTTGATCACATTGTGGTTTTGAGAGATACGAGGGGGATGAAACCTCCGCTATCACGTACAAACATGAAATTTGTGTCTTCTTTGAACAATTGTGTTCGGGTTTGTGTTTCCCCTTTTGTGCATAGTTGGCTGACATTCTGAATTTCTTGGAGCTGGTTCTTGCCTGCATAAGCTCTAATTCAATAGCCAGTGTAATGTCGGCTATAATGTACGCTCGTGTGGAGATCTTTACTGGTTAACAAACTTGTGTCATCGTGCTTTCCAAGTGAAGATGCTTGGAGACAATTTGGTCATGTTTTTCTTGTTGTTGAAGACGGTGGGTCTACCCAAAAAAATGCGGGTCGATTGGAGGAAACACTTCTATTTTGCATGCAATCATAGTGGGTGGAACATTCCCACTGAGATGCAGTGCTGTGAAAGGGAAATGTCAGATGCTTATGAGCTGACTGGTGAAAAAAGAGAGAGCTTCGATGCTCTGCGAACGACAGAGATCGACGTCACTTATTACGCTTCCTTTACTCTTCTCTAAGGGATTTGTTGAAGGGTAAGGAAATGTTTTTGTTGTGTTTCCATTTTCATAATCCTTTGAAAATTGCATGGTCTGTCTTGCAGGTGAGGCACGGAGGTCCGAACGGGTTTTTTTTGCCTGTATTGAGACAAAACAGAGCATTCTTGCACTCTTGAGTGCTATCGGCTTGTTGTCACTGGTGGAATATAAAGTTAAAGAGGAGAAAGATGTGGCGTATGTTCCTTAGATGCTTTCCTATAAGTCATTGACGCCTGGTGGTCCTTTCAGACCATTGCAAATAGTGGGACCTCCGAGGATCTCCCAGACGACTCGAGGGACACCTTCGGGACTTGAGGGAAAAGAGAAGGCTATTGTAGAGAGGAGGAGATCGTTCAAATTGGCCATGTCACTTCATGAAGCAAGTAGGGCCAAGCGGATTCAAATTAGTCGCGAGAGGGCCCCTCTGCAGGGATTCCGTTGATTACTCCGACCATGGAAGGTCAAAGTACATTCATGAATAAGGACATAAGTCGATTGTTTGTCGATATGACTAAAGATAGTTCTCCTCCGGGAGCTTTCTCATACTGATTTTTCAACTAAGTTCAATCATCAGCTTGTAGAGTTTGTGTGAGGTAGTTGAAGAGATAGATCGAGAGGACCATCATATTCCATTGATGGAGAGTTTGACATCCTCTTGACAACAGACTTATACCGTGGGCGCATCTCACTAGGCCCTCATGAGGGAGAGGAAGGAATTCAACTAAATCAGGGTTGATCTGGAGACCCAAATTTCTCTTGAGGCAGACACCTTGGAAGGACTTCTTTTGAAGTTGAAAGCTGGAGATGACGAAATTCTCGATCTTCAGTGCTCCCTAACTGAATACACTAATAAGAAGGCCGCTTTTGAGTGAGAAATTCGTGACTTGAATTTGGATAAGATGCATCTTGAACGTGAACTTTTAGATGCTAGGACCAATCAGTTTGCTTTCAGGAAGGCTATGGGAAAATCCACAGGGGTGATCTATAAGTGAGGGATGACCTCGAGGCAGCAAGTCATAACTCGATAGGAGAGGAAGTGATCGTAGAATCTTCAAAGGGTGGTGGAATGCCTCCGTGTTCCGAGTGGCCGAGCATGGAAGAAAGATGGCGAATATAGAGATCAAAGATGAAATTGTGTTCTGATATGCCGCTTCTTTGACATTCAAAGAGCTTGTTATAGATACTATTGATGGGATGATGAAATCCGTTTTCAAATTCCTTATACGGAGATGGATCCTTCCTACGAAATGAGGCGATACTCGTTACCTCTTGAACTTAGTGTCGAAGGTCGAGGTAAAAGATCAAAAGGATGACTCTTCAAATCGCCCCAAGCTATCTAGTTGAGACAATGTCCTTTTCATTCTGAAACATGCTAATGTATCTTTTTGTATGGTAGAATACTTGCTTAACTGAGGGGAATTTCACTATTTTAATATGTTGCGACTCTGACGTCTTTTTTGAATTTTGAATTCAAAACGGAGTTTAATATGAAAATGCCATGACGGTTGATGTTATTAACACCTTCATACATCCTACCTAGAGAGCATATGTCCCTCTGCTTTTCCTCTTCAAGAGTGTCCTTCGTTTGAGTGTGATCATCCAATATAGGACAATAAGAACTTGTTTCTTTATTACGATTTTGGGGATGGATCAGATATGTCGATATCCATCCGATAGCGAGAGAAAATGAAGCACCCAACACCTATGTGGAAAACGAGGTGTGCTGCTACAATGACAAAATTTACCTTGGTCTTCGATCTCCCATATGATTCTCCCCAACTCCATATTGATGTTGATGTCTTTTATCTTTTTTTTGAGTCATAATCTATGTTAGTCGATGGGCCTTTTCTGATCTCTGATGAAGTCGAAGACGTACAATGATGGGATGTTATCTTCACCTCTCTGTTGATATCATTTGAAGGCCTCAAACACAAAATTTGTTTGTGGAGGAGAAAATTCTGTTTTGTGAGGAGCAAAAGGGAATGAAAAGTGCAAGTTGTTCCCAGTTCTCCAGTATCCAGCGCTGCTATTTATGAATTGAGCTTTTCTGATCTCGAACAACTAAGTTATCAAAGCATCAAGGGCAAGGAATTTGATGTGAAGAGTTTCATAACATTGGGGTACTTAGGAGGGATGATTTTTGTGTTAAGCCTCTTATTATTCCATTGTCCGTTTCTCTTTTGTTTTCCTGTATTTGCGATCAACACTCGTGCTTAATTTTAGCTTTTTTGCATGTAAGAGTGTGAGGCTTCAAATAAAGACTACTAAGGATGCTAGACTTCGACTAGAGGTTTTTGCAATGAAGAGGTGACAACAACTATTCAGGCCGGTGAAGAGGACACCGTGATCGTCTTAGGTGACGATGAAGAGGAGAAGATTGAGGTTCTTCTAGTCGCTCCCCTTAGTGTTATGCCTGTGAAGAAAGAGGCCCTCGTTGTGGAGGTGATTTTTGAAGAGTCACTTCCCCGTGTCTGGGGCAGGGAACATTCTCACCTGAAGATTAAGGCCAAGGAAATTATACATGAAGTGGCACCTACTGAGCCTTTAATTAAAGTTCCACAACTTAAGCGATGGAGGATGAAATTGGTGGGGACTGGGGAGTTCATCCTCGCTTCCTTGTTTGACATCCTTGTCTGGGGCATCTGATTTGGTGGATGTGGATTTGAAAGGATGGATAATCAAGATGAATAAAGTCTGGACATTGACAATCATAGACTTGTCCCAAGACTGGATGTCTAACAAACCGTTCTCAGACAAACCTTACATGATGCGGTCGCTGATTAGGTCTTATACTTTAATGGTTCAAGCAGAGGCTCAACGAAAATGAATTCGTTTCCCCACGATGGAGAGTGCAAGAATGCATGACAATTTATGTACTCAATATGTCAATTGCATTTTTGGCTACAGTATGATCTCCGAGTGTTATTTCCGTCCCATGAGGAAAAAACCAAGAAGCTAATGTTATCTAAGTTAGAGAAGGCAAGATTTAAGGCCGATAACGTCAAGTTTGCCGCCATACTTGTAGCACTGGAATCGGAGAATCTACGTATGTCCTGACAAACATTCAAAGGCGACTTTTGAGTTGAATGCCCAAAATCTTCAGTTAAAAGAGCTGAAGGCTACAATTGTTGATTGATCCAAAGACTTGGAAGCGCAATCCTTAGCTACATAAGAGAAGGCTTGAGCTGAGCATATGATAATCCAGGAGCTAAAATGCTGAATAGCTCTATCATATGATAATCCAAGAGTTGAAATACTAAATAGCTGATTTGGCCTTAAAGGGGAAGAAAGCTATCGAGGAGTTTATGAGTGAGTTTGATACTATGCCAGAGTATTTAGAGATGCTAGCGGATGCTTTTGAGAGGACTTCGAAATTTTTGTTGCAAATATTGTTAGAGAAGAGCTATTTAGATCTATCGATACAAGATTATTATAAGATAAAGAAGTTCAGTCTCAGTTCGTCGGGAAAAAAAGATGAAGGTCATTTTGAGGCATAGAAAAGAGAATATTTTTCTTCCTTATTTTTCACTCTCTAGAAAGGACGCCTTATTTGTGAAGCTCTCTGGAAGGGACATAGAACAAAGTATTTAGAGATGCTAGCAAATTCTTTTGAGAGGACCGTGAAATTTTTTGCCGCAAATCCTGCTAGAGAAGGGATATTTAGATTTATCGATACATGATTATTATAAGTTAAAGAAGCTCAGTCCTCAGTCTTCAGTCTTAGTCCGTCGAGAAAAAAACGATGAAGGCTCTTTCGAGGCATATAAAAGAGAAAATATTTTTCCTTCCTTTTTTGTCAGGTTCTTTCAAATGGAAATATCTTTATTTCTTATATACGAATTTGCAATCAATTTGAAATGTGATCACTGTTCACCCTTTCGTTGTCTGAAGTTCGAAATGGGTAGTCCTCACATCCATGTGAATAAGGTGGTATGTGACCATTTTGAACCATCGGCTCGAGTCTTATGATGCGTCTGCGTTAGCAATTTCACACTCAAGGTAAGTCGTCGCCTTAGGTGGGCCAGGGCTTGCACGAGATGTATTAAGTGGATCTTATCTTTGTCATTATGGGGGGACCCACTTAGATTTATTGTAGGGATGGCTTGGATGGAGTTTGCTGCTTTTTCGTGCAGAGGGTTTGGGGGGGGGGGGGGGGGGTGGGTCTTCACTACGGGCTCGCACGCTTACACCTGCATCCAGGGAACTTGCTTTTGCACCCTAAGATTTTTCGCTGCTTGAGCGTTGAGGTGGCCATTTTCATTTGTCGCTGGCCTTGAAAAGGCTTATGACCAAAGCTTATGGATAAGCAAGAAAAGTAATTATTAGTAAAGATTTGAACGTACCATTTTCTTTTAAGATACTAGCCATGAGTAGTCATTTCAGTTGTGATTTCTCTATTAGGTTATGTAATATCCTTATACAAGAGAGAAATGATGTTATTAGGAGCTCGTGAATTCAGAATCCTCTTCCATTTTTGGCAAAATTTTGGGTCCTTGGCTGTTTCATTTGGAAATTCCGTTATTTGAAGACTATAAGAAGGCATGACATCTTGTTGTTTCCTTTATAACTTAATTCTCTCCTTGTAAGGGATATGAAGGCACATTTTTGTATTTTTATAAAAGTATGAATTGAAGTTCATAATTCTTGTTTTTTTATAACTGAACAGTTTTTTGGCTTTCCGAGTTAACAATTTATTCGTTATTCTATGGAGCTGGCTAAATTTGAGTTTCCCGATCATAAACTCTTGTAATGTTTTTGAACAACCAATTTGTCTCTTTAACTAGAAAAAATGGATGATTGGTGGATTGCATTTTCTATTATCTTTAGATGTTTTTTGATGACCGATTGCGTTGAATGTTGGGAGTAAGCTCGGGTTTTATTCAACTAGATCCTTGTTTTTGGTTTTTTATCGCATGACACAACTGTAATCCTGGAGCAATCTTATTGTTTATGTCAGAGCAATCCAGATTGGTCAAGATATTCTTAGATTTGATAAGTCACTGCCCACCACCACTTCTTTTATAGAAAAAAATAGCAATGTCATGAATTGTCCCATTGTTGTGGGGCCTTATGCCCTTTTCCTTGTAGAAGTTGAGCTTCTTCAACCCTTTAGAGGGAGTGTTTTGCTATAAATGTACATGATACTTCTTTATGTTTACACCTCTTTCAAAAAGTTGTACTTCTTCAACCCTCCCGAGTCACTCTAAACTGACTTCACTCTCCTCGTTCATTGAATTCCGAAGGAGGTCTTCTCGTCCGTTGAATTTGAAGGCTTTCTTGTTTTGATTCTACATACAAAGAAGCCTCTTGAATGTGCCATGGGAGCTTGCTCCTAAAAAAGGAGGTGTTGGAGCACCTTCTATTTTAAGAGGAAAGTCTTCTTTGCGCTCGAATTATGTTGGACATATGAGTGTAAGAGTCTATATATTTGGCTTTTATTTTCTGTCCTAACAGCTTCCTTGTTTGACACACGCAAAGTCGGGGCCACGAGACACTTAAGCTCTTTTGGCAGGACTTTTCCTTTACATCTCTCAGTCAATCCTTCTTTGTTGGGTGGAGTAAATGAGAGAGAAAGGACAGGGGGGGCCTTAGCCTCGACTTTCGTTTAATGAGTTGCGGGTTTGTTGCTGCTCATTTTCATAATTCAAGGCTGAAGTGAGAATTACCCTTTATAATTAGAAAATCGAACTAAGTGGCGTACCTGTGTCCTTGTACTGTGGTTAGGAATGTAATTGCAACCCATTGTAACTTTTTGTAATGGAATTAGTAAAGGTAAAATTTTGGTATGTTTATCTCTGGTGTCTATAGGGTGGTTCTTTTCAGAGGCGTTCCGAGTTCCCCGAGTGTAATGTGCTTTTGGGTCCCGTTGCTCTCTTTTTTTCTCGTGGCGCCTTTATTGCCTTATCACTTATGCTTCATTTGTCCTTTCTGGGAAGTCGAGCTTTGACTAACCCAATCAATATGATGGGCTAGTTAAGGTTGAGTACCAACAAAAAAAAAATTATTTGACAGGATATGAAAAGTGGGCTCATTTATCTCCCATATTTTTTTGATGCACTTCTCTGATACATGAACACCTTTACATCTTTTATGAAAAGCTCTTGTTGCTCTTGCTTATAAATAGGGATGTTGCTCCCCTATTTGGACTCATCCTCAAAATGGTTTGTCAGTGAAGTTTTTGAAGCGTGAGGGTGTTATAGTGGATGCCTTCAGTGACAGAATAAGAGATGATAGTGTTGGAGTCAATGGATTATTCGACCTATTTGTTTTGGTCACACTCTTCTAGTTCATTGAATTTTGAAGTTGGGAACTTCTCGCTCAAAAAAGGGGGCGAGTAGGAAGTTTCCTCGTAGCTTATTGGAGGGAGACTCTTTTGGTATTAAGAGAGTTCTCAAGTACGCCACGAATCCTCGACGAACTTTATCGGTCATGATGGCTTTCAATCGATAGGCTTGACGTGAGATCAGTTCGCCTACCTCTTTCCC
>NW_018164679.1:1206064-1211682 GCF_001263595.1 Phalaenopsis equestris
TCTTTCCCTTTTTTCGAAATTAGGTGAGGTGGTGGCGAGGTTTAGTTCTAGGGTCCTTAAGGTGCCAACGACTAGTTTTGCATTTGGCCTTTGGCGACCTTGGGAAGGTTGAACTTTTTCTTTTTGTAAGTGATGTCGAAGAAGTTTACCCAATCACATCCTCTGTTTCTGTTAAAGCCGATGATGTACTTTGTGAAGGTCTTTGAATAAATCACATTTGCTTTTGTATTGACTTTGAACTTGTGCTTCTATTTTTTTTGATTCCGTTGTCTATTGTGTGTTTGTATCATTCTACGTTTACTTTACTTTAAATGGTTGCAAACCTTTGAGAACGATGGTATATGTGGAACCTTAACTACAAAAAAGGCAAAGTAAGAAGAGGACTATGAAGGTAACATACTCCCTCCCTCGTAACTCGTCAAATATTTTTTTAATTCAAGATGACTTTTTCAACTAGATAGGCCAGTCCTTCGCTTCGAGGAGTCTTCGACTCTCTTTAAGGTTTTATATTTTTGCAGGATTTTAGCTATTACTACAAGGTTGTCTGGGGGTTTCCAACTTTCTTGGGAGAGTAGTTCTTATCTTTTTGACATCACCTAAAATTTGCAATTTTTTACGAGTGATTTAGAATTTTGTCGATTATCTTGCTTTATTTTTTAGAGGATTTTGTATTTAGGAAAATTTGTGTATACGCAAGTTCAGTGTTTGTGATACTTATCTTTGTGTGATGGTGGATGTTGCTTAAGTTCTCACCTTAGCTTTTGAGTTCATCCCCACTACACATCCTTGGGATCTGTTCATCTGAATAGGTGATCAACATATAGGCTCCTGACCCGGCTTGCTCCTTTATCACGTAAGGGCCAGACCACGGTGTCTTAAATTTTATGTGTCATCTGCTTTTCATAAGATCAGGTCTCTCGATTTAAATCGTCATTTTTATACCCTTACTTTATATTATTTTACCATTCTCCTTTTGGCTTCCTCCTGTCATAAGGATGCTTGATCTCTAAGTTCTTCCAAGAGCTCTAGTGAATCTTGCAAGCTTTTGTTGTTCGCTGCTTTCAAGTCATCTAACTCGAACTCTTCAGAACTTGAAGTTATAATACCCATTTGACTAAATACATCATATTTGATAGGGAGGACCACTTCCACCCCATGAGAGATGACAAAAGGTGTTTGACCCGTAGCAGTTGTTGGCGTCGTGCGGGGTGCCCATAAAACTGAGGGGAGCATTTCAGGTTAGTTTTCTTTAGCTCCTTCCAGCTTATTATTGAGCAAATTCAGAATAAGTTTATTAGGGACTTCTACTTGACAGTTGCACCTTAGATGATGAACATACTTGAATATTAGTCGTATCCCTTGGTTGCTACAGAATTCTTTCATCTTTTTATCCGTGAACCGGGTGCCATTTTTGGTGATGATAAGCATAGGCAATCTGTATTGACATATGATATCGGTCCATACGAACTTTCAGACGATGTCATTCATGATTGTAGCCAAGGGTTTAACTTAGATCCATTTGGTGAAGTAGTCAATAATGAATAATATGTACTTTCGCTGCCCTTTCCCCTAGGGAATGGCCTTATGAGGTATATTCCCCTTATTGTGAAGGGCCATAGGCTATATATAGGTCGTGTTTTGTGCGGAGGTTGAAATCTTATAGAAGCAAATTTTGACTTCAAATTTTTTGAAGAATTTTTTGACTTCTTTTCAGAGAGTAGACTAGAAATATCCTTGTCGAAGGATTCAATTAGCCAGTGCTCTACCATTGAAGTGGTTCTCTCAATTCCCCAAAGTGAATTTTACGTAAGATTCCATCCTTCTCATCCTCCTTGCCGAATCTTTGTGAAGTAGAGGTAATTGATTTTCAAAATAGTTCCCCGTCAATCATCGTATAATGTGTTGCTTTTTTTCCGAGTTTTTGTGGACCTTGTACATCTATTGGGACTTTGTCCGTCAATAGGAACTATAGGAGCGGATCGAGTTAGTTGTTAACTGGCTGAATTAGTAGACCCGAACCTCTTCCATAGCTTGTTGCTGCAGGATCATGAACCATTGATTTTGGGTGCTTTCTCCTTTTGAAAGGAATTCAACGATTTATTTTTTGTCCCTAGAAATGTGTTCAATTTGAAAATGCTAGAGCTTACTTTTTTCTACATTTGTTTTGGTCAATTATCTGTGCATGATTTGGTCTCGAGTCTCGAATAATCCATTGATCTGATTTATGGCTACCTGGGAATCAGATTCTATGAGAAGGTAAGTGGCTCCCATTCGTAGTGAGAATCAAAGGCTAATGATTAAAGCCTCATACTCCGCTTGTTGTTTGTAGCATCAAATTTGTGCTGTATTGAATGACGACTTTATTTAGACGGGCTGCGTAAGATCTTTCTTACTCCTTTTGACGAGATCCCTGAAGCTTCATTTATGTAAAGCATCTGAGCGGTCCATCATTTGTTAACCATTCGGAAAAGTAGGGCAGGAAGTCGGTGACGACTTGGACCCTAATGGCTATTCTGGTGTATACAAGATGTGGAATTCTCAGTATGTTCCACTGTCCATTTCAGTAACCTTCTGAGCGGTCAGGTTTGGTCAATATTAATTTCAAAGGGTGGTTGGTCACCACACGGATGGTGTGAGCTTAGATGTTCGATTGTAATTTTTGAGCCAAAGTAATGAGTGCCAATGCACATTTTCCATGCTCATATACCACTATTCAACTCCTTGGAGTATCTTGCTGACCTAATAGCTGATAGCTTCTCTACCAACGCCTAAGTGTCCAAATCTTCGTCAAGGATTGGGCTGTTCATCAAAGGCAATGATGAAATAGATTTTTGAGTTGTGCGAAGACCTGATCACATTCTTCAATCCAGGCGAACTGATTGGCGTTTTGATGCTCTTGAAGATGGAGAGCAACGATCTCCGGATTTTGATATGAATCTACTAAGGTCTGCTTTTCACCCAACTAAAACATGCATCCCTTTAAGGTTCCTTTGCAGTGGCATGTCCAATATGGTCTGCACTTTTTCTGAGTTCGACTTCATCCCTTCAGGAGTAAGTTGATACCTGAGAAACTTTCCGGAGGTGAATTGTTTGAGCTTAACTTTCTTAACGTACTGAAAGCTTTCTCGAGATCTATTATGTGTTGTTGTGGTGTCTTACTTTTTACCAAGATTTCATCGATGCAGACTTCAATATTTCTTTCTTTTTCATTTAGTAAAAAATATGTCCATCAATCTTTGATAGGTTGCTCCGATGTTTTTCAATTCGAAGGGCATTATATTGTAGCAAAGTACTTCTTTTGTGATAAAGGCGATTTTCTCGATATCGGTTGGGTGCATCATGATTTCATGATAGTTCAAGTAGGCTTCTAAGAAGCTCATGACCGGAGACCCCACTGTCGAATTGACTAGTGCGTCGATTCACAGTGGGGGATGTCTGTCTTTGGGTACGTTTAGATTGGTAAAATTCACACACATTCTCCATTTACCATTTAATTTTTTTATCTATTACTACATTGGCGAGCCACACAGGGTCTGTACTTCATGCAAAATTTCAATGTCCAACAACTTCAAGACTTGTTGATGAGTAGGTTCAAACAAGTTATTTGTTGTTGTTCACATCTTTTGCTTCAGTGGTCTGGACCCCAATTTAACTTTTAGATGGTGGCAAGTGATGTCAATATCCACCTCTGGCACCTCGACTGGATTCCATGCGAAGACCTCATGATGATTTCTAAGGATATTAATGAGATGAACCCGATGTTCCTTGCTGAAATCAGTGTTGACTAAGAAGGTCCTTCTCGCTTCATCTACAGATACAACCGCGATTTCAGGGGCCTTCGTGGCTTCAAGATTGCAGCCTTTATTCTGCTCAATAAAGAGGAGATCCTCTTGTATGTTATCCACGACCCTTAAGTAGTTGACTCACGACTGAATCAATTCCCTCAAATGGTGATGATTTGCCCACCAACGGGAAATTTGATGGCGACATGATAAGTGGACATGACTGCTTTGAAAGTATTCAATACATGTCGGCTAAAGATGGAATTTTATTTATTTGATACTTCAATGATGATGAATTGAGGTCTCCTCCTTAAGTGATGGGAGGATAATGAATCCACATGTTTCCTTTTGTTCTCCTGAGGACCCGTGCAATGGTCCGGAAGTGGGATAGCGTTTTCATCTTATTGAATGCTCTCTCGAACATAATGTTGATAGAGCTGCCTGTGTTTATCAATGTGTTGTTGACTTGGTAATCCTCAATGATGATGGTGATCACGACTGCATTGTTAAAGGGGTTCCCCTTGACAGACAAATCAATGTCTGAGAACTTGATTGAAAAGGAGGAGGGGGGGGGGGGGGGGGGTGAAAGTATTACCTCAAGCTTCTCAATGTGGTGCGTTCAGCTAAAATGGTTGAATAAGCTTCTCATCTCTTTTCGGGAATGGTCTTCGTTCGGCTTTGGGTCTGTCTCCTCCCAAAATGGCGAGCACGGTTCCAACGATGTGAACTAGCCTTGTAGGAGCAGGCTTATTGTTGTTGCCTTCAACAGACACATTCCCTTGTCATTTAGGGTGCATTTGGGGCAGCTTGTGCGTTTCAGGATAGGTAACTTATCGTAAAACTCGACCCGCGAGTTGACCGCGGGATTCGACTCGTCGAGTTGACCGTGGGATTCGACGCGTGGCCTACGTTTAGTGTAAAAATAAAACCGCGTTTTAGGATAAACGGGCAAAACACGCGATCCAAACGGTACCGCGGTAACACGCTATCCAAATGGTACCGCGGCGTTTTCAAAAACACCCCCGCACTTATAAGCTGTCTTGAACAGGCCCTAAGTGTGGGCTTCGGTGGCCACAAAATCCTTCAATTTTTTGCCTTGATCTACTCTTCGATTAGGTTAAGGAAATGTCAACATTCCTTAGTTTCATGACTGTGATCTCAATAGTATGCGCAATAACAATAAAATTAAGATCATGAGTGTGCGTACTTGCCTTAAGAGTAGGGCTGTCAAAAAAGCTCGTTGTTCGCGAACAGTTCGTGTTCGATTCACCATAGCGTTCGTGTTCGATTCGTTCGATAAGCAAACGAGACGAATACGAACAATTTTTTTCGTTCGGTTTGCTAAACGAATCAAACACGAACAGTGATGCGTTCGTTCGTGTTCGAATCGTTATTGTTCGAAATAAAAAAAAAAATTTAAATAAATAAATAAATATATAATTTATGATATTTTTAAAATAATTATATACTCAAAAAAATTAATATGTTTTAAAATTTAAAACCTGCAAATTATAATGTAAAATAAATTATTAATAATAATACATTTACATACTATCTAAAGTCTAATAATATAGTTATTATATATTTATATAATATAAGGTATATAATTATTATAATATATTATATTATTATTTTTATATTATAATATATGAATGAAATGAAAGCGGAAGCCCTAATCCCCGTTCGCTTTTTCACCTCTCACGCCGCTCTCCTCTCACGCGGTCACGCCTGCTCTTTCGCTCAAGATCGTGAAAGACTCGCTGCTCTCCTCTCACGCGATCTCCTCTCATGAAAGCCCGAGACCGCAGCCGATTTTTCTCCTCCCGCTGCTCCGTC
>NW_018164679.1:1212371-1214573 GCF_001263595.1 Phalaenopsis equestris
CTCGGTATTCTTGTTTGGTTGCTCGATATTCTTGTTTGGTTTTCTGTAATATTTCATATTTATCTTCAGGTAATCAAGTCGTCAAACATTGTCTCATTGTTTAGTTTAATTAGACTTTCAAAGCTGTTACTTCTGATTATAATATTGATGCAGATAAACAGATTGATGAAGTAAAAGAAAAATGTATCAGATTTGTGAAATAAATGAGATGAAAAATATACATTATCAAAAGCAAGCTAGGCAGGATCAATAATCAACAATTAGGGGCTGGGTAAGATGTATTGAAGGAAATCCTGTTTTGCGATGGTTGAGTTTCTTTTGGTGTTTTTGAGGATTTGGCTGTTGTTGTTTAGAAGTAGGGATCTTTATGAAATGTTTCCTGCTCTTAATGGCAAAGAAAGTTAATTTGCATATTGAATTCGCCATGAGATGTTTGTTTGGATGTTTAGCTTTCAGTTTATATGGGGTGTGGATAAAAAAATACAATTATTTTGTGATTTGCATGAATACATTGATTTAGTTGATTTGGTGTGATTTATTGAGCTTATTGTTTATTATATTTCATTTATTTGTATTATAAATATTGTGATCATCAATTATACTTGTTTGTATATCTTTATGTATATGCATTTATTTTAGTTCATAACGATCAGGTTTGTAACTGCATAAGCTGTTTGTGATGGCTTGATGCCTTCTTGGCAGTATTAAAGTAATCAGCTTAGATTATTATATATATATATATATATATAGCACACAAACCCCAAGCCATACCTACTACTGTAAGGGTACAATATGTGCTTGTATTAGGACCTTTTCTTATAAATAAGTTGGTTGTTGATTTCATGAATAAAGGTTATAGGATTTTACTGTGCAATACTATACCCTCCCTCCCTCCCTTTCTCCCCATCTTTTGATTTAGATACGGTGAGTGTACTCTTATTTCAAGATTTTGTTGCATAAGAAGATTATCTTATGAAATACATGCATATTTGGAATTTGAATGAGTAAGAATGTTTTAGGTATATCGTCATCACCTTTTATATTTTAATTTGAATGCCTTCGCCATCACCTTTTGTTCAATTGCACGAGAATGTTATGGATTTCATGGTGATTGAATGAGTAAGAATGTTTTAGTTATATCGTCAGATATCAATCTTGCTTTTATATGATTATAACTAATTGTCGATATATGAAATATGGTAAGCATGTGGTTAATAGGGCTATAAAAAAAGTTTTTTGTTTGCAAATTGCTTGTGTTTGGTTTGTTAAATAACCCGTTTTTGAATCGTTCGTTATGTAAACAAGCTGAACATAAGCAGCCATTTGTTTGATCGTGTTTGGCTTGTTTTAGCTCGAAATGAATAAATTATATATATAATAATATATTATGTGTACTTATATCTAAATTTAAATAATAATAACTTGTGTGTTCATGTGTTTCTGCGTCTTTTACTACATATAAGTGGTGTAGTTTCGAATTCTCTACTCTACATCTATTTTTTTAATCAATTAAAACTAGTCAATTTTGAGCTGATCACGAAGAAGAATATATAATTTAAGACGACCACAAACACATTGTCTCTTAACCTTTTTTTGGGAGGTCATATTAGCTTCAAACTTTTGAATTACCCAAATTTGTCCATTAATTTATCAAATTTTATATAAATTAGTCCCACTTTTATAATTAATTGCATTTCATACTTAATGCATATAGATATCAATTCAATCCTGCATTAGCTCGATTATATTCATTTATCTCAATTAAAGGTCAATTCGACGCCAATTCGGCTCTTTCATAGTCCTATTGATATAATTTTCTACTTTTCCTTATTATTCAGGGTATATTTGTAAATAAATTTTAATGTTGAGCTGCAGCTTTACTGATAAAATGCAAATTGCATGTGGCAGGAGAGTACTATTGGCTAAGACTTGTTAGATTATATGTTTGGAAGTGAAAATGTGAACAATACATCCCTTCTGTTCTTAAATCACTTTGCAGAAAGTAAGATGCTGTAGAATCTAGTGTTGATGGCTGCTGTATTGATAGATTATTCTGCCAGTGTTGTGCTGTTTATAAATTTCAGTTTTGTGAGGTGTTTATGTGCAAATCTCACTAATTTCATTTTCTATTTCAATTTTCAACTCAATTTTTTCATTGATCATTAATTTCTTCGAAGATTTATATATATACCACTTAAAGCC
>NW_018164679.1:1217343-1220212 GCF_001263595.1 Phalaenopsis equestris
GCTCGATTGTCCTTGTCTTTGCGTCTCCAGTGTCGGTGCTCCTTACATTCTTCGCACCTTCTATTCTTCGCGGATCCTAAGCATGAGTCGCTGATCTTGACAACTCAGTTTATGTTTTGGTCCGAGAATGAGTTCGAGATGCTTCCCTCATGTCTTACATTTTCATTCTCATTGCTTCTATCAACTGGCTGATTTATTAAGTCACAATGTCTCTAGTGTAATCCATCATTCTTAGAGGTCGTTTTTCCAAAAAATAAGGATATTCCTCTCAAACTTTATGTATGAGCTCCACACTCAATGTACCTTTCAGAATGTTGAATTTTTTTAGTGAATAGGGTTTCATATTGCCTGTGGGTATATACAAGAAGAGTGCTATAAGGAGAGAGTAAGATTGAAGAGATTCTTGGAAGAAACCTTGAGGATATATCCCTTTTCGACCTCCAATGAATTCGAGGAAAGTTGGCTCCTTAGAAGTTTCTTCAAATTATAGACTTTCAGAGAGAGAGAGAGAGAGAGAGAGAGAGAGAGAGAGAGAGAGAGAGAGAGAGAGAGAGAGAGAGAGAGAGAGAGAGAGAGAGAGAGAGAGAGAGAGAGAGAGAGAGAGAGAGAGAGAGAGAGAGAGAGAGAGAGAGAGAGAGAGAGAGCCTCTCAGGGAAGATAGCTTAAGAGGAAAAAAGGAGAGAGCGATCGATTCCACCTTTCCTTTTATCCTCCATTTTGTACGTAAGGTCGAGAATAATATAAAATTGGAGTAGGACATCAAGGACTATGGCGTTGATTTCTCTCTGACCAGTATCATGTATATGAGGCACCAGTATCATGTATATGAGGCATTATCAGCTAATGTTAGGTATTGCCGATACAAGGGCTAGTCTCAATGCTTGGGCGATGGGATTGAACCTCAGTGTCGGGCTACCTCTTTGAAGGAGAGATTGACGGGTGTCCTAGTTGGTCATGATGTTTTTCTCAGGTTGCTACCTTCACAAGGATAAGTCTAAGTCATCTGCTTGAGTAGGAAGACGATAAGCTCGACTAGTTTCTTTGGTAGACGAGCTTGATTCAACCATTTCTACAGGTGGCTCGATTCAACCATTTCTACAGGTGGGCTCGACTCTGCGAGATAAAGGACAATTAAAATTTTTGTATATTCATATTTGTGATTTGACATGTAAATTATCATACTTTCCATGAAATTGTTTTATCATCTTACATATGATGCTATGTTCTCAAGCTTTATGCATATTCTAATACATTCATAATAATTTCAAATAATAGTGCTATAAAGAGGTTTTAACGAAGATCGAAGTATGTGGAGGCTTTTAATGAAGTTGAATAATGTGGAGAATTCTAATGATTACCTTATTGCTGTATAAAGACTATTCGAGTAAGCGTAACAAGTTTTAGGTGAAGCATAAATTTGTTTGAAAAAAAGGGTATTTACATGCATACCACCCAATTCTTATGTATTTACGTATCTTACGGCTAACATTTTCTTTTTTACATTTATACCACCCAAATCTTTAATATCACATAAAAAAATATCGCTATTTTTAACTTTAAAAAATGGAAAAATGCATTTTCATGCATGCATAGGTAAAATGACATATATGTAAAAACAAGTTTAGGGGTAAGATATGTAAATATGTATGAATCGAGTTGGTATGTATGTAAATCTCGACGTGAATAGCGAGAACTTCAAAGTATGTTTTTTTCTCCCACAATTTTATGCCCATGGGGTATTTTGTATAATTTTTATTTGCTTATTTTTTATGTTTCATAACTCTCAACTTGTTAGTAAAATTCAAGTTGGTTGGTTGAAGTAGAGGAATGCATCGGGCCAATTGTGTAAAAAATGATCTTAATTTATTAGAATTAAATGAAAATATGATAACACACTTGGCGGGATAAAAGCTTGTTGTTGTCTTTATTGTATTACTCTTTTTCTTCTCCTCAACTAAGGAGGGAAAAAATCAATTAATAGCACGTCTAATCCTTAATAACATGTGTTAACTTCGGGTCTGTTTGGGGCAGCTTATTTGGTGCGATGATGTTTTGAAAACGCACCTTGCCTATTTGGGTAAATTGCCTTTTGACAGCTTATGCGTTTTCAAAACGCTGAAAACAACATTTTCACGCTGCACCTATTTAGGTGCGGTGGGAGCTTTTTGGCTGCGATCTGACTTTTTTAAAAAAATAAAAAATTATAATAGCCACCGCACCTGACTTATCATCAGATTATTTTTAATCAACTTATCAGCAGATTATTTAATATGCTACAGCTGCCCCCAAGGAAAAGTTCTTTCAATTTTTTACAAAAGGGCTGAAAATGAATAATATATTTTAAATGGCAAATTACGGGAGATTTTAATCACTTCATTAAAATTGAGCTGAGAATTGCTTTTTCACCCATCAACGCATATTGTCTACAGCCTTGTTGTTTGCTTATGCTGTTTATAAAATCATAATGCGATATAAAAAATTTTATTTGAAAACATTCAAAATACGTAGGCAATAAGTAGCGTGCTTTTTAAAAATATGGGAGAGAAATATCACTTTTAGTGGAAGATGTGGGAATGGTTGATGTTTTAAGTATGTTTTAATTATCAATCTCTAATTTAGTTGTCATTAAAAATCAAATTTTCTCTCTTATGAGTAGGCTGTTAAAATGGCTCGTTATTTGCGAACAACTAATGTTTGCTTCGTTAAGAAGCTCATGTTCGGTTCTTTAAACAGTTTGTGTTTGATTTGTTCGTCAAGTTAATGAGTCGAGCACGAATACTTTTATATACGAATGAGCTGAACACGAACAAGGATTTGTTCGTTCTTTTTCGGCTTGGAATACTACTCATCAATTATATATATATATAAG
>NW_018164679.1:1224027-1234145 GCF_001263595.1 Phalaenopsis equestris
CATTCCTGTAGAGTTTGTGGATGTGGTGTGATGAATTATGTTTTTGCATGCCGTAAGAGGTGCATCAATAGGACTGATATAGTTTATCCAAGAGGGTCATAAGTTTGAGCAACTAACACCATACACAAATACTCCAGGTAAGAAAATATCAGGATTTCAGACATACAGTCAACCTCCTAAGTGACCGTTGCTGAGGGAAATCCAATATGTCAGAGGTGAGAAGGTTTTGAGCTGCTTTAGGAAGACTATATGCAGTAATATGAGTATTAAATTTAGTTCAGCTCAACTGCACACCCACAATCAGATGGCTAGACGAGCATGGTGAGTTGCTGCTTTGAAATCTTCCCGACAGTGTGATTTAAGTCCTTCCAGAGATGAAAATGATTCTCCAGAATGGTTTCCATTGAAAGTTGCCTAACCCGCCCTAGATTTTGTTTCAGAGTTGATTCTTCCTAACAAAATTTTTTATCAGATACACTTAGTTGAGTATGAAGAGCGAGAGAAGCAAATTATAGTTTTATGGCTCGAGAGTTTTTTTTTGCGAGAATCTATGTCATATGTAGCTTCGGTGTGTCAAAAGAGGATGAATATTTATTCTATTAGGAAGTGTTTTGGAATGTCAACTTTAACATAGACCTACCAGGGTGTTATAGTATCTCCATCACCTTTAACATGACCGATCTAACACCATACTACGAGGATCAAAAGCTTTGATAGATGAGGTCAAAGCTAGACATCCACTGTTGGGCACAGAATCAAGCCAGTCCGAATCAGATGCTAGAAAAACATCAAGGCTTCGATCGATTTAGAAGAAAAACTTTGAGGGTCGGCCAATCCTTCATCTGTGTGATTTCAGCCCAACTATAGTGGGGCCCAGTCCAAAGTTACCCTAGGTCTATATAGGTTGATGTTGTGGTGCTTTAGGTCAGTTCTTGCATGAGTTTGTTCGGGACAACTGCTTACGTCTCAGATTTTTTCTTCTAGAGCTGTATCCAAGAGTCCAGTGGTCTCCGGCTGTATTTCGCTTCCAATGTGGTGATTATCCTTATCTCTACCCCTCCACATCCTTCCTCTCAACCGCCTCTTCCTTGCTGCTACTTCCCAGACTTCTTTGCTGTCTACTTGCAGTTCCAGCCGTACCAGCCACCTCCCTCCTTTTATTACTTGCTGCCACTCCCAGAAATCGCTCCAACTGCTGCCATGCCTCATCCCAATGCCTCAGAACAGCCGCCCATTGCTCTTTTTGCTTTCCCAACCACTCCTAATCCTCCTCCTGGCTGCCTCCAACCCCAAACCACCTGCTCATTTGCTTCCACTGCTCCAGACAGCCCTCCCGCATCGATTCCCTGCTGTTTGCTTGTTGTCCTAAATCTGAATAACAGCCGCTTTTCTGTTCTTTCTTGACTATCGCCCCTTTTCATCACCCAATCACCTTTCAGACCCTCGCCGACGATCTCCACCACCCCCATTGATCCAATCCTAGTGAGAGTTAGTGTCATGTTTGTTGCAATTTCAAATTTTTTCTTTGGTTGGTTGGCATTATTTGAATTGCATAGTAATATCTTTTTTTGCGTTGTTGTTGGTTAACTCCCTTATCACCCATTTACATTCATTTTTAAAATTATCACTCAAATATAGAATTCACGATAAAACACCAACTCATGTTTTTCATTTTAATCAAATTGATAATGGTTTGATGGTAACTCACATAAAAATGCATCTATTTGATAGTTTAAAAAGTTCATCTTGGTGCTTGTTTTGTAAATAGCAATGTTTCAACCTTCAAGTGTTGTGTATGTAATCATCCCTAAAAATGAAGAAAACTTGATATTTATTCGTATGAAGAACTGCAATTTCTTAATGTAATTTCAGTGGAAGTTATTTTAAGTGTGAGAAACATGTACTTAGGATCAAAAGGGGGGCTTAGTTGATTGTTCGGAGCTTGGAGCTTCTGGATATGCTATTAGTGGAGACTTGAATCTATTAAACAAGCTAGAATTCCTATCTGATGCTCGATATATTATTGTAGTTGAGAAGGTATTGACCGTTATAATAATTTCAAATTAAATTGTCGGTCTGGGTTTTTGAACTCTTTTCTTCATTTTTAGTTATATAAACTTACTAACACAATTTAGGATGCCATCTT
The DNA here is from genome assembly GCF_001263595.1 of Phalaenopsis equestris. Classification (NCBI taxonomy): domain Eukaryota; kingdom Viridiplantae; phylum Streptophyta; class Magnoliopsida; order Asparagales; family Orchidaceae; genus Phalaenopsis; species Phalaenopsis equestris. The sequence continues at coordinate 1,226,174 of NW_018164679.1, forward strand.
CCAAAGATTAGCTGAAGATCGCCTTTTCAATCTGGTCCCATGCGTTCTATTGACAGCCAAGGGTTATCCAGACATTGCCACCAGGTAAAATAGAAGGCAGATTTACATACTTACCACTTAATTCTTGTGTATTTACTTATCTAACACCTATACTTCAATTTTACATACATGCCACCTTACCTAAGATTGAGAAGTTACATTTCACTTTTTAAAAGTTAAAATAGTGATATTTTTAATGTGATATGAAAGATTTGAGCTGTATAAATGTAAAATGTAAAGTTTTTGTGTTAGATATGTAAATTCATAGGAATTGGGTGGTATGCATGTAAATGCCCCAAAATAAAAGTTTGACTCCATTTTTGGTTAATGTTATACTCTCTAGCTTTGCAAATTGTAACAGATCTGATGCTCGATTGAAGGTTTAGAAAGACTGTTTTTGAAGGTTTAATTTATCTGAGCTCTGATAAGGAAGTAGTATTGTAATTCATATATTAGCTGTTTGTGTCATGGATTTAGAAATCAGACAGACTAGTGGGCGCAGCCAGTTTAGTAATGAATTGATCCTCTAAAACCGCTTTTTACAAAGCATCAATCTGAACCGCCAATACTAGTACTTGAAATTGTGATCAGGTGAATCAAATCCATTTTTAAATATCTGTTCGGTTCTAATATTGATCAATTTTTAATTTTTTTGATTTTAACTGAATGGTTAGAAATAAAACATTTAGATTAAAAAAAAAGAAAATAATTAAAATATTATTTCCTAAAATTTTAATTTAGAATTATAAGTCACATATTCAAGAGTGAAGTTTTCTAAAATAGAATATTATATATGGATTTAATGAAAATATTATAATTACATTATTTAAATCATATTAAAATAATTTTAATATTTTTATGTCATCCAGTTTAACGCCGATTCAAATAGGGTCAAATCTTTTTACGTTTTGTTTGCGATCGCTTATTATTATTATTATTTTTATTATTTATGTTTTGCTTCAAATTAAAACATGATTGATTATGAAAGTTATTTTTAAAAATACTCAAAATATCTTATATGTGTTTTGAGTATTTTTAAAAATAAGATAATTTATTTTTAAAAGTGAACATGAAAATAGAAAATAAAAGTGATGCGATGCGGTTCTTAGCTATTGAACCTCTTTCAAGTTCAATGTCTGATTTAATATTTGATTAGAGTGGAAGGGAAATGGAATTTCTTAACCTTGTTGTAAAGCTATGGAAGAATAAAGGAAAAGAAGATGCTTTTAACTATAGAGTTTATTTATATTTTTTTTAATCTACCAACTACTTTGCTCTGTTTCTTCATTTTTTAAGGGAGAAGCGGTGCATATACATCTTTAAAGAAAAATAGATTTTAAAGACGAGCCATCAAAGCATAAGTTCAGCCAAGATGATATTTGGAACTACTGGAAACAACTTTCTATTGAATACATTCTCTTTCTTTTTTTCTTCTACTTTAGCTTCTCAATCTAAAAGGATGAAGCTTATCTTATGCTTCCATTGTCAATTAAGTTTCCATGCATCCAATTATATAGTCATCAACTCAATAGAAGTAAACTCGTAAGAAGCTTATACTTACTCCACACTATGATTCATGTATGGATATTTAGTCAATATCGAAACAATCACCTAACACATTTTCAAGCTTTTACACAAAATTTGAAACTCATCTCATAATATGATTCGTTTATGATATTGAGTTAATATTTAACATCTAGGCGCCCACTTCACACCAATCTAACAATTTTCTTACTTCCTCTCTGTTTGTATGTCTGCCTAAAATGATTGAGGCAACTATGCAAAAAACTTTTGGGTGTTTATTCGGCTTATGTCTAGCTACAAATGTTTAGAAAGGAAGCCCCTTGTATTTTTATAGGACATGGTTGTAGGTAATTTTTGTAGCTTACTGAAATTAAAACATTAAACTTACTAATATCGGACCTATATCATTGTAGAAATTCAAATATTATTGCTGAAACTCAATAGGATTACAAATAACGTTTCTTGATAATAGAAGAATAACAACACAAACATGAACGATATGCTAGGGCGATGGTGAAGGTGGTGAATGACGGCTGGACAATAGTTAGAGGGGTTGGTTGGAGGCTGCGGGGATTGCAGGAGGCTGGAATGGTGTGGCGTCAGTATTGGAAGGCAGGAATGAGTGGCTGACAACAGCAGGTAGGCAGGGGGGAAGGGTGGCAACAATAGGTTGGGAGGCTGGAGGGCTGGCGGCGATAGGTTGGAAGGGAGGAAAGGTATTACAGTACTAGGTGGGGGTGCTGTACGGGTTTTGGCGGCAGCAACAGGAAGGGGGATTAGGGCTGGCTACAAGGAAAATAGGTTGCGGGGGTTGGAGAAGTCGAGGATAATCATCACCTCAGAGTTAGAAACAGCCGGGGTATCACTCGTCCTTGGATAGAACCCTAAAAGGAAAAGGGAATATATATATATATATATATATATATCCCTAACTATAAAATCTTTTATTCTTTTTTCCAAAATCCATGCTTATATAAACTCTTATAAATTTCAAGCTTTCTGTGTTGATCTGCACTGATCAGCTTCACTACTTTTACTGAATGAGAGCAGGTTTCTCTTGTATCGGCTAAACCAGACTTTTCCGCAGATGCCAATATTGGGCTTGGTAGATTGGTAATTTATTTAAACATGAATCATGCAATTTTATCCACCGGCATTTTATTTGCTCAAAACGTTTTCTGCAGGAATCCAGCCGGACTAGCAATATTATCTACTTACAAGTATGGGAGCATTGCCATGGGCTTGGAGTCTTATAGATACGGTAAATTTTTTCTTGATGAATCTTGCTTAACAATTAAAGTATGGAGGTTATATTGCCACGAGGAGAGAGAGAGAGAGAGGGAGTGAACAATAATACGTCGTGATCTTGTTTTATGTAAAATGATTTTCCTATTTATAGAAAAGGGAATACAACATGATGTTTCATTTTTACCTCTGTTTTAATGGGGGTTATATATAATATTTTTGGTATTTTACATGTATAAACTTATTATTCGGTTATTCTTTGACTTTGGGTTGGTAGGACTGACTTGATTGGCTTTGGGTCGACATGACTTACTTGATAGACTAAGCTTGATTGATTTCGGGTCGGTAGGAGTGAATCCGTCGGCCAAGCTTGATCGGTTTGTCGTCGGTGAGATCAGCTTGGTCGGTTGATTTGATCTGACTATCAACTCTTAATAATAGATGGAGGGACTTTTGCATATTCTCGGTATGATTAGATGTGCTTAGGGATTGAGTTTTCTGTCGAGTTGGTTTCTTCGTGGTGGTTGACTCGAATACCTCTTTCTCTCGTTTCTAACATAATAGTTTAGACTTTGGATCATGTAGTTATCTTTTTATCTTCCTCGTGGCTTGGTTGGCTTTGTTTTTTCTAGCTTTGGTTCGGATGGCTACATTCGGTCAGATAAGTGAGTCTCACGCTTTTTTGTCGGTGGGCTACACTCATATTATTTTTCTCTGGACCTTTAGATCTCCTCAGGATCAACACTGAGATATTTTTGATGTATACATTTTAGTTCACGATTCTATTACTTGTTGAAAGCGATGCAGCCATAAGAATAAGTGAATTTAATGCAAAAAGTAGATTGCATTTATTCTTAATCAATGATCCAACCATGGAACTCCCTTGATTTTTGTGACTTTGATCTTTCTAAATAAAGTGTGAAGGGAATTTTTGTATTTCATATTTGTTTTGTATTTCTTCTCGTTTGAATCGGTCGGCTTTGGAGCATTGTAATGGAGAACGTGTCAAATCCTTCGATCGATGTCTCCAACAAAGATCTTCTTCATGTTGCCTTCGGGAGACCTGACAAGTGATACCTCGCAGAATGTGAAAAGAAGAAAATCATTTTTAAGAAAAGAAAAACAGTTGCATTGACGAATCAAGTGAGGTTGTTAGATTTGTTTCTCGATATTAGGCAGAGGAAAGTTCAGGCATCAATCTGTCGGCTCAATCTTCTACTGTAGCACAAAAACCGCCGATCGAAGAGCCCACACAAGTAGCTGCCGATGCTCTACCATCTCCTGGGGAAAAAGAAGCTATTTGTGCTTTGTCTCGGTATGTCGATTAACATGGTCTGAGTTGAACTGATTCTTTGGTATGAAGAGCCTCGATCTTACTTGTTAGATTTTGATTTTTTTACGAGTCTCCTCTTTCTTATCTCATGGTGCAATTGACTTGGTCTCAATAGTCATGGGCGATGATTCACTTTTGACAGATGGTGGGAACTTGATCGCGATGCCAACGACGGCGGCCCTTGCGCCAATCAAGGACAACCGAGTCATGAACGAGAATGGTGGGTTTGAGTATATAGAAAATCCCGCCGAGGCCCACAAGGAAGCAATTATTGGATGTCGAATGTCTTCCTGATCGTTGGCTCATCGCTCAGACAATATCAAGAAATCCTTCTCTCGGTTGGATGCGATCCAATAAGGCAAGGATATGTGTGAATTGCTTGCTCGTGTGGAAAGAGCGAAGATGATGGAAAAGGAGATGATCATTTGTCGTAGGAACTCTCGCACATCTTGGAGATATCCTTCATACTCCAAGCTCAAGCTAATATAGATCGGGTGAACCGGTTCAAGTTTGGGGGAGCAATTTTGTATAAAAGGCTGCTTGGGTTGGGGTTTGTCTTGGCGAAGTGGAGGATGACCCCCTTGTACAATATTTCTCTCGGCCTAGTTTTGGTGTGCTTTCTATAATTTGTAATGTTTTTATTTTTTCAGTCTTGATTCCTTTATGTGATTACTATACAATTTGTTTTTACCCTTGGGTAATGATTCCGCTCCTTCCATTTTCCTCGATATATATAAGGGTGGGGGGATTGATGTAATTGTATGTTTATTGTCTCTTTATGTTTATTGTCTCTTTCTCTTTATCCTTTTTCGCACCACTAAGTCGAGAGGCCTGCGATCTTAGCGGTGTCGAGCCGGGGCGAAGGGGTGGTTGTGGTGGGGCGAAGGGGTGGCTGTGGTAGGAAACATCCGCCATCCCTTGGTCGATCGCTCTCTTATTTTGATCTTCTTGCTCGAGATGAAGCGAGCCCTCCTTCCATTTGGCCCAAGAGGAGGCTCATCATAATGGGATGATACCAGCGACTGATCCAAGTGACTTGCCTCCCTCATCCTTGGAAGAAGCGAAAGGGATCTACACTTTTGTTGGATTTCGATCCTAGATGAGGGGGCGAAGGTGTGCACCAGCTCAGATGGTTAGTTTGTCTTGATCGATCTGAAGAAGGATTGATATTTAGACTCCTCCGTTGCAACTGACTTCCTTTCAACGATCGACAATGTCATTTGGGCTTGAGCCTATGAGAATAACGAGAGACTGAGGAAAAGTGTGCTGCGATCGGGAAGAGGGTAGGAGCGGAGGAACGGGGGAAGGCGACTGAAGCTGAAATACGCAGACCGCCAGGGGTGCTATCAGCTACTCTGGGAGAGAACCAAGCACGCCCTGAAGGAGATGACGATGATGAATAGATCTGACATGTTTTTTGTTGAGCTCTCCTTCAACCGCATCAGGTGGAACTTCTTGCCATGAAGCTTAGGGAAGGAGTATCCTTCGAAGTTGAAGCGAAGTTGGTCTCCTCTGAGTGGACTGACATAGAGAAGTCCGCCACCATTTTCTTGGATTTGGAGGAGAGGGAGGAAGAAGAGAGTGGTTGGAGGATGGAGGGTCGTCAAACTTATGACTTGCCTTCAGCTTTATCAGTAACTTAAAAAAAATTCTTCTTTTTTGAACACTTGTAAAAAATGGTTGAAAATTTTTGTAAATTTTCAATCATGAAATAAAAAAAACTTTCAATCGGTTTTTGCTTTTGTTTCTTTCACTTTATCTTTATTACATATTTATTTTTCTTATGATAAATGCTCGACTGTGGTGATTAATGGATCGTTTTTTCTTAAGAATGTCTTCGACCAGTTTGTTGAGTTATCGCCGTGCTCAAGTCTTATACCTCCCATGTTTATGTTGCTCGATTATGCCGTCGTTTGGGATGGGCCGCACCTTTCTCTAGACATATTAAACAGATTTTATAGCAGCTTTTGTCGGATAATCATCAAGACTCGCTGTTGGGGTGATTCATACGCTACCCATTATAAATATTATCGTTAATGGGCAGGAAATTGCCAACGCTTGTCCCGCTTCGAGTTGGGAGACATTGGTTTTTATGATGCATGAGCTTTGTGGGTTGTTCTTGCTTAGTTTACCAATCGGACATTTGATCATCGTTGTATGTTACTTTAGATTATTTTTTTCGATTGGATTTTATTCGTCGCTGTCGGTTACTTTATATATTTTTTATCGATCGAACGTTATCGTCACTATCAGTTACTTTAGATAATTTTAACCGTCAGATGTCATCTGTCCGCTATGGGTGTAAACGAACCGAACACGAACGAACAAATGCCGCTGCAATTTTGCTGCTTTGGTCAGCTTAAGTTTCCCAAGTTCTAGTTGAAATTTATCATTCCTTGCATGAACTTCTTGAGTTCTCTGAGTGTCAGTCGAACCTAGGATTATGTGCATAATTAGAGAAAAAATTGCTCGCTTATTTTTAAGAAATTAGTAATAAAGTAGAATGTTTTAGATTAATAACACGTTTTTTACCGCCTTTTTCCTAAGGACAAAAATCTTCAAATCTTCTCCACTCCGTGTCTTAGGCACCACCTTTTCTGTGGTATGCATCATAAACATTACTTATTAGAAAAAAAATTATCGATGTTGCTTTTAGCTGCAAATATTGGGTTTGACTTCTTCGATGATGAGTTTCGTCAGTCGCTTGGTTATCCAAGTGTATTCTTGAGCTTTCAGTGAGCTCGAATCAAACGGTGAGGATCATGTCTCAACTCTCACCTTTTTCCATCGACAGTTCTCTTTAGTGGATGGCGGTTGGCTTGCTTGGTTTTGTATGATATGGGGGAGTTATATCATTCTGCTGATACGTGACTGTTGGTTAGTTCCAGTAGCTCGGCTAGCATCTTTGGTATTTCTAAGCCTAGCAAGTATCAAAAGGGTCCTTCCTTCAGTCCCTGAGCTAGGGCAGCACGAACGACAGCGGGTTCCTGATCTCGCTTTTCCAAACCTTTTGAAAATGTGTGATGAATTAGCAAAGACTCTTGTTTTGTTCTAGTCGGATTTTTAGGAGTGCCTGCGAGATTTTCTAATGCTCTTAGGCCCTAGCAAACTGCACCGCGAATAGTTAATTAAAATCAACGAATGATGCGATTACTCATTGTAATAATGCATTAATGGACCTGAGGGCCGACCCCCTTGGTGTGGTAAAGAAGAGACAACATTTCAACTTGTCAGTGATCCTCAGTAAGCACACGGTCGAATCAAATAAGACTATGTGATTGGTTGGATCGGTCTTGCCCTTGTAGGACTCCAGTATTGGGTGGTTGAACCTCTCTGGGGGCTCGACCTATATGATTTGTTGAGAGAATGCATTCTCAAGTTTTCGGGGATCCTCAGTGCTCCCCAAGTGGGCGATCGGTGCCGCCCCAATACTATCAAAGTACTAGGATTCACCTTTCTAGTGTCTGGGGGACTTTTTGGCCGTTGGGTTTCGACCTTTTTTTTGGGCACTACTCTCTCCCGAGTCAACCCGTCTCAAATGACATTTAACATTTGTTTTTTCACAATATTTCTAGTTCTCTCTATGTTTCTGATGTTTTTGTTGTGAGTTTCTTTTTTGTGGGTTGCTCCTCTTCTTCTCTGTGGCATGATCCATGCACATCATATTTTTTAGGATTTTAAATCCTGATTTTTCCTCTGTGGCATGATCCATGCACATCATATTTTTTAGGATTTTAAATCCTGATTTTTCCTTGATTCACACCCAAAGAACAAAGCTGAAGTTAGGGGAAGGGGGATTGGGGTGGGGCAGCGGTGACTGGCGAGCGGGGC
>NW_018164679.1:1234334-1234615 GCF_001263595.1 Phalaenopsis equestris
GGGCGGGGGAGGGGGGTGAATTTTAATGAACATTAATACGTGTTAATCTTGTCTTATTTATAAAATGATTTCTCAATTTATAGATAAAGGGATACAAGATGATGATATTACATTTTGCCTCTGCTTTAACGAGGGTTGTATATAGGGCTGTCAAAAAAGCTCATTGTTTGCGAACAGTTCGTGTTCGGTTCGTCAATGAGTTCGTGTTCGATTCGTTCGATAAGTAAACGAGACAAACGCGAACAAATTTTTTTCGTTCGGTTAGTTAAACGAACCAAACA
>NW_018164679.1:1235117-1247572 GCF_001263595.1 Phalaenopsis equestris
ATATTGTATATTTATATAATATAAGTTATATAATTAATATATAATATTTTTTTTATGTATTAATATTAGGGATGTCAAACTGGCTCGTCGTTCGCGAAACAACTCGTGTTCGGTTCGTTCGTTAAGAAACGAACCCGAGCTTATTTCAAACAAACTAAATTTTAAACGAACCGAACACGAACACAAGCTTTGTTCGTTCGTGTTCGGTTCGTTTACACCCCTATACATATAGGATAGTCTTGGTATTTTATATATATAAGGCTATCATTCGACTGTTCTTTGGCTTGGTTGGTTCAGTTTAATTTTCTAAGGACTGACTCTATCGGCTGAGCTTGATTAGTTTCAGGTCGGTAGGACGACTCGGTCAGCCAAGCTCGATATGTTTTGGGTCTGTAGGATTGGCTCGATCGGCGTTGTTAATCGAATGATCTAGTATGACTATCAACTGTTGATAATAGATAGAGGAATTTCTGGACATCCTCGGTATGATTAGATGTGTCGTGGGACTTAGTCTTCTCTCAAGCCAGTTTCTTCGTGATGGTTGGCTTAGATGTCTCTTTATCTTGTTTCTAGCCGAACAGTTTGGAATAAGATCATCCGTCATTTTTTTGCCCTCGTGGCTCGGTCGGCTTTGCCTTGCTCGCTTTGGCTCGAATGACTGCACTTGGTCCGTTAAGTGGGCCTTATGCTCTATGCCGGTGGGCTCTCCATTGTCGTACTTTTCTCTTTTGGACCGTTAGATCGCCTCAGGATTAACGCTGACACATTTTTGATGTACACATATGTACCACACAATGCTTATGTATTTACATATTTAACATCTAAATTTTAATAGTTACTTACATAACACTCCAATCTTTAATATTACATCAAAAATATTACTAAGGTTTATTTTTCAGAGGATCTATATACATACATCAAAATTCTTGTGTATTTGTGTGTTTAACACCAAAATTTTGATGTTTATTTTTATAGCACTTTTGAGTCCTAATCACATCATGACGTACATTAAAAATGTGTATTTCAACTTTAAAATGTTATTATTAATGATATTTTTGATATGATATTAAACATTTAGATGCTGTATAACGTAACATAAAAGCTTAGTGGTAAATACTTCAATTCGTAAGCATTGGGGTTGTGTATGTAATTCCCCCTAATTTTTCCATAATAAAACACACCTTTGCATTCACGTAGTTGTATAAAAAAATTTATATATTTTTCCGTTAGAATTATTTGGTATGTATGTAAATATCACTGAAATGTTTTCTTGTTACTTTTTTCTCAGCATGCAATATTAAGTGGCTTGGGCTGCGCCGAGATGACCTCCAGATGTTACCTCAGCCAGCATTTATAAAGCTGAAGCCACGTGATCTGCAAATAGCTAAAAGCTTAATGTCATCAGCAATGTTACAGGTACACTTTTGCTGTCTTGTAGGCTTACACCCTGTCTTTCTCCTTCATCTGAAAGCTCAGCACTCTATTTATACCAAGTCTTGGTTTGATCTTATATAACCTCTGTTTAGGCACACACACCTTATAGACTCGGGGATTTACATACATTTCACTCAATTTTTATTTATTTTTTGATCTAAAAACCTGGACTTTACATTTCTACAGCTCAAATCTTTCATCACATAAAGGATACCACTATTTTAATTTTTAAATAGTGAAATATACCTTTCCGTGCATAAAAATTGAAGTTTAGGTCAAGATAAATCTTCCATTAACTTATTTTAGGCACTTGTGCACTGGCTCCTCTAGAAATTTATATTCAGGGACACACACACACATGCATATACTTAAATATTCATTATATAACATTTAAATCTTTTAGTCACATCAAAATATCATTAATTTTAACTTTTTTAAAATGTAATACATTTTTTCATGTTTTTGGTGCGATTGAGACATTAGTGATGTAAGTCTCAAAATTTAAATTTTAAGACCTATAAATACATAACAATTTTATGGTATATATGCGTTTTTTTTCTTTTTTTTGGAATTTTCTTATATACCACACATTTCTAAAGTACTTGCATATCTAACGCCAAACTTTGATATTTACTCATGTAACACTCATAGCTTTACATCACATATATAATATCACTAATATTAAATTTTTTAAAAGTTCAATGTACGTTCTCATTGTCACTATCTGGCCTGGGACGGTCACATGGTGGGAGCTAAGTTTTCTATATTCATTCTTTTTAAGTTTATTTTACAAATGAAAGAGACACTAAATAAAATTAAATTAAGACATTATAATTAAAATTACCTCATTACAGGTTGTCCACGCCTTCAGTAGGTCGACAACTAAAAAATGATCAACTCTTTAGGCCCATTTTTCGGGAAAAATGAAAGTCAAACGAGAAACTAAGAAACACTATTACCTGTGAAACTCTCTTTGTTCCTCAGTGGCCGCAATGATATTGAGTTTTTCTCGTTCATCCTGGATGGCGTTCAAAACATAGCAATAATCATCAGACATCTCATCAAACTTGTCGCCAACCGGCATCTTGTCAATATTGAGAAAGTCCAAATTCCGGTGGATGTTTAGGGTCTCCCATGTTATCGTGTCAATAGCCTGCTGCACTTTCGCTGAAATTTTTTCTTCAAATTTTGGAAGAGAAACAACATTTAGAGTTGTGCGGATCGATCAACCATCTTGAGAAATCGCAAAGCGGAACTTTAACTTTCAGTCCTCGACATTATTCTCAACATGAGCAAAATGGAAATGACCCGACAATAAAAATTGCCCATACCCACTTGGGCATAATCGAAAGGAAAATAAATACCCATATAGCTCGACTGACCATGCAATCTTCCTCCGATGAATGAAAATCATGAATGTCATTATAGCGACAATCGAGTTGTGCATCATATGAGCGTTGATGACACCATAATACATCAAAACAACGCATTATTCCTTGCACAATGACAATCCAAATCTGAGGTGGAACTCATTCCGACACACCACCTTCTCATTCTCCTCTGACTGCCTCCATCATTCGGTCGTCCCACATGACCCGTGGGCGAGTCACTCCTCTTCTTTACTGTCAATTTTTTCTTACAACCACCCTCGAGATGTCAATAGCCTTTTATCCTTGACAAAAAGATTGAAGCAAAATCATACTCTTAATGGGAACTTGAGTTTAGGGAACTTGTCCATGGTAAGACGTGTCTCTAAAAGGCAACTAAAGGATGGAGCAAGGAAAAAGAGTAAGCAGAATTGAAAAGAAACTACCATCTATTTATAAGTAATAAAGTGCACATAAATTAAGAAAGTATCAACTATTAGTATTTAGTTAAATAAAAAAGAAAGTAACCACTATTGCATTTTATTCTCTCCCTCTTATGGCAACTTACAATCTTCTATGAATGAGAGAATGAGAGAACTAAAATATGTATGAGCATATTACATTGAACTAGATCTTGAGAGAATGAGAGAAAATATGTATGAGCATATTACATTGAACTAGATCCAATGGTCTTGAACGGGACAAACTGCAAAAAATTAACCCCGACGAGCACAAAAAACTCCCAGCCAACACCAAACAAATCGCCTGATCAACCGAGTGGAGCAGGCTGGCCGAATAAGCGAACGAAAAACTGTCCAAAATAATAGTGGGCAAAACGATGCTCCGATCAGGAAGGATTCGACAAAAGAAACAACCTTGATGGTTATGGTGACCAATTGATAGTAAAGAATTTCAATGACATTATTGATAATTCATAATATAACTTTTATTTGGTATAATATAAGAACAGTAATGTGTAAAAAAAACATTTTCCCTCAAAAAAAGGCACAAATGGAGTACTGGATTTTGGTGCTCCTAAGACTTCAATATTTCCCGACTTTTTCCATCTCTCATATTTTATTTTGTTGGGTGTGATTCACGAACAGATTCGTGTTGAACATATGTTGAATTACTCTTGTAAGAACAAATTCTTCTAGCAACCTTTTTATATATTTTTAATATTTATGGTCCAATTGCAAAATGACCCCCACCAATAAAGAGGTTTTAAATAAAACTATAATTATTATTTTAAAGCATTTTGGCAATAAAATTAAATCGAATAAATTAAAAAAAAAAAAAAATAATTCAACACAAATTAATTTAATTCAAATTATTTACTTGGTTTTTAAATACTAATCCATCAAAGTAGAAAAAAAACATAAAAAATTAATTTAAAGCCGGCTTTTTTTTATTCTCTCACGCAAGTGGCTTTTAAAAAGACACAAGTACATTAGTCTTTTAATTTATGAAAGATTTACATATATACCTCCCAATTTCTATGTATTAACACATCTATCGGAAACATATATACTACTCAATCCCAATCAAAATATTAAGTTAATTTTTTATGTTTTTTTTTCTTTTTTTCTCTCTAAATTTATTTAGTAGTATTTTAAAATGAAGTAATTATTTAAATTATATAAAAATTAACGTAATAATTTAAATTTATTTAAATTTATTTAGAGTCGAATCATCATTTTAAAAAAAATTGGCTTATTTGTTTTAATTATTTTTTGCCAACTTTCTTTCTTTAAAATAATAATAATAATTTTATTTCAAACCTCTTTAATGGCGGTTTCATTTTGCAATTGGATCACAAATATATATTGATATGCATGTAATTTTTTCATATGTAAAATATTAAAAAAAATCATTAAAAAAACATAGGGTTTAGGGTTTAGGGTTTAAGGTTTAGGGACTGTTCCGACAAACGAAATACACACGTACGTAATTACGTAATTTATATTTATAAAATACAGGTTTTTTAAAATTTTCCTTTATATCAAAGATTGCATAAGAATTGTGTGGTACATTTGTAAATTTCCCACATTTATGATAAAAAAAAAACATAAACTAATCAAGATTTATTGATATACCTCTCATGACTTTCCTAAATGCACTCTTCCCTATATCTCTGTCTTTATAAATAGAAAGCTTTCATACGTACCACTCAATTCATATATATTTACATATCTTATACTTTTAAGTGCCATCTTACCATGCATGAAAATGTCTATTTCATTTTTTTAGAAGTTAAAATGATGACATTTTTAATGTAATAGGAAAGATTTGGGTGGTATTAATGTAAAGAAAATAAGGCTTATATTTCAGTTATGTAAATGCCTAAGATTTGGATTTATGCATGTAAATGTCTATTGTATATATCAATATATTCTCTTTTTTAAACGTCATATAGCTGCTTAGATGTCAATGCCATCTTACCAAAATGCTTGTAATTGATGAAACTCTTAACGAAGAACTGAATTTAAATGTGTAATAAAAATGTGAAACTCTACCAAAATGCTTGTAATTGATGACGAAAAACTGAATTTAAATGTGTAATAAAAATGTGAAACTCACAATTTATGATATATGTATATATTTATTTATTTATTTATAGGAATCATATAGGGCAGAACTTACCACAATGATTGAGAAGGGAGATAAGGCTGAAATTGAGGTATTATATTTCCATGGATTCAACTTCCTATGCCATTACATTGCAACAAAGATAGTGAAGTCCGATTATATCTGAAAAATGTGATAAATATCATGGCATCAAACTCTACCTATGGCTCATATTTGGTAAGTTGGTTTAGTATAGTTTTTCGTTTCATGAAAGATTTTACAATAATAGCCATTGCTTGACATTTAACTTTCTAAGACAAGAGTAGGAGTGCAACTGGGCCAAGGCGGTCCATGAGCCGGCTCGAGCTCAAGCTAATTCTGACTCAACTCATTATCTTGTGAGCTGCTTCATTTTAAAAAAATATATATATATACTCAAAATATATTAAATTTTGAGATCTTTTTCTTTAAAATTTTTTAAAAAGATTAAAAAATAACATTTTAAAGTTTATATCAAGAAATCTTTTCTTATTTATATCCTATTTTGTTCATTCTATTTCATTTTATTATAAAACTAGCTTTTTTGTTTATACAATTTTCTCTTTTATAATAAATAAGTTGGTTCGAAGTTGTTGATTCGAGCCTAAGCTTGTACTTAAACTTAATTAGTTAATCAAGTAAGCTCAAGCTAAGAGTGGTGTATTCTTTTGCTCAAATGCCTCTTTATTATCTTTTGAATGGACTTTGCATCTCTTTATAAACATTAAAAATTTCTTATGACTATAATATTATTAATGATACTCAAACTTCTTTGGGGTATTTGTAATCTATTTTTTTTAGATTTAATTTTATTTATATTTTAAATTGAAATATAACGTATTTGTTTTAGTAAAATAAAAGGGCAAATAAATAGACCACCTGAAAATTGATATTTACAAATTAACCACTCGTTTATCATGAATGGTTAATTTGTATGATACCAATCAATTCATATATGTTTACATTTTTATCAAATTTTCAATAGTTTGATTGTTTTTTATCATAAATATATCTAGCTTGCAATTCAAAAAAATTACTTGAATAGTTGATTTGTGACACGCATAAATATATCTGGCCTGCAATTCAAAAAAATTACTTGAATAGTTGATTTGTATCATTGTTTTGAGTGTTTATCATTATTTTGAGTGTTCTGTATGTAATTATCTCTAAAATAAATTAAATTATTTTTAAAATACACTTTAAAAATACACAAAAAGATAATAAAAATCTTATATTCTAATAAAATATGTAAAAAAATTCACAAAACAAATAAATTTTAAAAAATAAAAAATATAGATGTATATAAAATAACTAAAGATATTATATTGTCAAAATATAATCATATAATTATATAAAAGAGCAATCAGATACATACCACAATTCTTATGTATTTAAATTTCCAATACCTAAAAAGCATGAGATTTAAATTTTTAGGAACACAAAAAAAAAAAAAATCATTTTTATTAATTTTTAGGAGTGAAATACATTTTTTGTTTATAACATCAAAATCCTTATAAATATAAAAAATTTGCTTTTGGATGTGTAAATAAGCGAAAATTGTGGTATTTATGTGAAATTCTCTTTTAAAAAGAGTGCCGACAGACCACACAATTTTTATGTATTTACATATTAACACCCAAATATTAATATTTACATATGTAACACCTCAATGTAATGATTGAAGTATTTTTTATGTAATGTTAAAAATTTGAGTGATAAGCATATAAATATGAATCTTTAGATATGTAAATGCATAAGAATTGTGTGGTATGCATGTAAATGCCCCCCAAAAAAATGTCATTAACAGCATAAATTTGCCGCTCAGAAAGCAGCAGGGAATAGGCCAGTAAACGAGCGAGCTTAAGCGAGCTCAGGCTTGGCTCGTGTACGGCTCATTTGAAATAACTTGTGTTTGAAATTGACTCGTGTTCGAAATTGGCTAGTGAACAGTGTATTCGTGTTCGGCTTGATTTAATATTTGGATTCGTGTTTGGCTCGAAATTGGCTCTGAAAAATTAAATTGAAAAAAATAGATATAAAATGTGGGATTCGAACCCGAACCAAATGCATACAAAAAAAAGGCACTAACCACATTACCACACGAGATGTTATAATTTAAACTTATATATAAATATATATAATATATTATTATATAAATAATATATGTAATATATTATTATATTAATAATTATAATTATTTAATTTCGAGCTAAAGCGAGCCGAACATGAGCGAACAGCGAACACATAGCTGTTCGTGTTCGGCTCGTTTATAATTCGAGCTTTAAATACTTGTTTATGCTCAGCTTGTTTCCTTAACGAACGAGCTGAACACGAGCTACTTAACAAGCCGAACAACAATGAGCTTTTTCGACAATCATAAACAAGTATTCTCATAAATAAAAGTTCTGAAGCAAAACATAAAACTATTAAATAAAAGAATAAAGTTCCATATTCTCATAAATACAGTTCCGGAAGAACCTCAAGATAGAATTGCATTCATAAGAAAAAGATAAATAAGCAGTCAAAATTAGGAGCAGGTCATGAAAAACAGATTAATTTGCAGATCTTAAAAAAATAAATTAAGGATTATATATAGCCAAAAAGAATAGTTCGAAAGCTTACTCTTCTAATGTCGTCCAAATGAAGAGAGAATGCCTCCTGAAGTTTTTTCCTTTCTGTTCTCATCATCTCTGGTCTGTTTAAGAAATCATCATCAGAAATAATTGCAGCGAGTAAATGTAATGATATTTACATACAAACTAACCAATTCCTATGTATTTGCTCAAGTAACATCTAAATTTTGTTTTTTTTTTTTTTTTATATTCATACCAGCGAAATCTTTCATTTTACATCAACAAAATTCCACAATTTTAACTTTTGGAAAGAGGTGGTGGTATGAAAAAATTGGAGGGGTTGGATGGGTAATTATGTAGGAGTTGAGTGGTATGCATGTAAAAATTTAGTTTTTGAATTTATTTGTATTATCTAATAGTTTAATGGTATTAGAGGGAGGATCCCTCATGTGTCAAGTGTCATAAAATGACCCAAATCTATCAACTCATCCAAACAAAACATGTATGACAGTGGGTCCCACTTTTATTAATTTAAGGAAAACCAATTAAGAGGGAAGGTTGTGATCGGAGAGCGTACGCCGCCGTATGTAATAATTTTCCGACTGACTCAAATAATCCAAATTTGGGTTGATTTGATTAACCGGATTTGACACCATGCATAAAATTAAGAAGGTAAATTTAGATAAATACCACACAATTATTATACATTTACATATCTAACACTCAAAACTTTAATATTTACACCTACAACACCTTGGTAACATAAACCTGTGCATGAAAAAGTATATTTCACTTTTAAAAAGGGACCGAATGTGATATTTTTCATGCGATGCTAATGATTTTAGTGGCACGCAAGTAAAGATGAATGTTTAGGTGTCAGATATGTAAATATAAAACAATTCCGTGGTATGTATGTAAATAACCCAATTAAGAAACTCTAGCAAAATTAATTCATCATGGTATAAAATTGTATCATGATTTATTTATTTATTTATTTATTGGGTGGGAAATAGATGCTGAACCTCTTTGGTAATTAGATGAAGCATGTCCAGAATCTCAGAGAAGTGCGGTCTATGTAGAGGGTCCTGCTGCCAGCACATTTGGAGAAGTTGAGCAAGCCTTGGATTCGTATGCTTCGGAATTGTCGGTCTCAAGCCCTGCAGACAGAATTCTTATGTATTTACATATCTGACACCTAAAATTTCATATTTACATGTATACCACTGAATCTTTAAAATCACCTCAAAGATGCCATTATTACTAATTTTTCATAAATAGGTTTAAGACAACCTAAGTGTTATAAACGTAAATATGAAAGTTAAGGAGTGAGATGTTCAAATACATAAGAATTATGTGGTATGTATGTAAATATCCATAAAATCATAGCAAATAATGGTTATAGGAATATTCGTCATGCATAAATAAGGTGATATATATATGTAAAAAATTGAAGTTTAGGTGTTAGATATGTAAATACATAGGAATTGAGTGGTATGTATGCAAACCTTCCTATTTTTAAAGCATTTTCACATGTGATGCATGCAGGAATTCTAATGTATTTACATAACTAACATCTAAACTTTACTTTTTACATTTATACCATCCAAGGCTTTCATATCTCAAAAACAATATCACTATTCAAACTTTTAAACAGAAAAATACACATTTTTATGCATTAGATAAGGTGGCATATACGTAAAAATTGAAGTTTAGGTGTTAAATATGGAAATATTCCTATTTTTTTAATACATTTTCACATTTGACACAAAGAGAAGAAGATTGTGGATCAAAACCACATCTTTCTAAGGAATATATTATAGAGATTTCGTTGACAATGCATTAACTTAGCAAAATATAAATACATTTTATAGAGGACAGATACTCTAAACCGAAAGATAGATGGGAAGAGAAATAGACCTTTTGAACCACACCAACCGCTGCTTGTAAAGGCGTTAGGTACTCGTAAGGAAGCTGAGGAGGGGGAAGCCGAAAAAATAAATTAAAATTTCAAGGTTTTAATGGCAACCACAAATGGTGAAGGGATTACCTTCCCCGTTAATAGCTCCCACAGCACGATTCCAAAACTGAAGACATCAACCTTTTGATCATATGGCTTGTGCTCTATGACCTAATGTCAAATAAATAAATAATTAAATAAAAAATTATATTATAATAATCAAATAATAATAATAATAATAATAATAATAATAATAATAATAATAATAATAATAATAATAATAATAATAATAATAATAATAATAATAAACCTGTTAGAAATAAAATGAATGCAGCTATTATTTTTTGGGGGCATTTACATAGATACTGAATTCCTATGTATTTACATATCTAGCACCTAAACTCTAATTTTAACAATTATGCCACCCAAATCTTACATATCATATAAAGAATATCACTATTTTAAATTTTTAGGTGAAATACAAGTTTGCATGCTTACGTTGTAACGATCCGGCTCGAGGCTTAGAATTAACCAAGGTGAGTACAAACGCTCGTACAGTGGAAATTAAGATTTCTATGTTCATTTTTTATAAATAGCTATTTAACAAATGGAAGAGCCAATAAATAAATCCCAATAAATAAATTAAATAAAAGTAGTATAATTAAATTTCTTCTCATTATTGATTGTCTGGGTCTTCTACAAATATTTCCTATTATATCGTTCATCTTTTAATCAATTAAATTAACATAAAAAATTAATTTAACATAACAGTAAGCTAAACAAAACAGTGAATACTTATACTCCTAAACAATAGTAATAGAAGAGAAAATAATACAATATGTATATCAGTTAAACTTTTAATAAATTAATAAAAACATTTGATATTTTAAGATTGAGGTTATTCAATGAATTTTACTATAACAATATTATATCGATATCATATTTGTACGATCGTCAAATGAGCATTTTCTAAAAGTTGTACCAATTAAAGTATTTCAATATCAACATCATTTTTCATTAACATGCACAGGTACCTTAGCGTTCCCCCGCTATTACCATAAAAAGGTGACTCCATCATAGTTAATCATGTACAAATAAACAATCAGTATAGACATATCAATCATGTTCTCATCTTAAGTAAGGGTACTCGTCTCGATGATGATCAATTTGTTCTTGAATTTGTCTTGATCACGATTCTTCTAAAATTGATACCTATAATAAATCCCACTTGAGCTTTCGACATTGACGCCTCCTTCCTCCTCTTCCCTCTAACCGCACGCATGAGAGCTTCCGCCTCTTCTTTTTTTTTTTCTCTGCACAACAGCAATGTCGCCCTCACCCACGTGGGAACTCCTAGGTCTTCTTTGTGTTTAGCTACACAGACTCGAGTTTAGTTACTCATCTCTACCCAAGTCGCTCTATCACCCTCCTTCGAATGGGTAATTCTTCCTTAAGATGTAGAACTTACCTGGTTTCCTCATACGCATCGTTTTATAGAACGTAAGTGAACTTTGAGTTCCTATTCCTGATTGTTCAATTCCCAGCCCTCCTTCAAATCCTCGCTTCCTCTCCCCCTCTATTAGACTCTTCATTTCCTCTTCCTCACTTCGACTCTTCGTTTCTCTCCTGCAAGTAATTGAAACGAGACTTCAAAATTCCCCACTCACAAAAAATTTATTGTAGAATTATAAAACGGACCGTAAGTCACATCTCATTAAGCAGGTCAACATTAGCTATCCATGAATTTTATGATAAAAACTAGGGGTGTCATTCATTAAGATGAATAGTAATCATGGTAAGGTAAAGGCTCGTTGACAACACAAAATTACTGAATCAAGAATGTATGCAAGGAAAATACCCTTATATTTAAGAAAATGCCAAACTCATCAGACCTCATCACCATCGGCAATTGGTTCTTCAGGCACACTATGAGTAAAGGAATAACCCAAGGTCAAACAGGTTGTCTTGGTTGAAATTGGGTAGGAGCTGAAGCTATACTCTATCTTTTTTTGTCCACTTGCAGACTTCTGTGAAGGAGCTCCGTCTATTTTCTAATCTTCAGTGCTCATCTAGCCAAACGATGAACAAAATTTTGCTATATGACCAAGCTGATGACATCAGTAGCATGTATTATAGCCTAACAAGCATTCACCTTTATGTTGTCTTCGCATTTGACACAATTGACTTCATTGCTCTGAGTAATATCTCTGCTAAATCCCACCTGAATTGTTCTTGAACTTCTTCCCATTGGATCCCTCTTGACCCGCATGTTCTAGTTCATCAATACTCTTCTTCTTGTGTGACTCCTCGATTTCCACCTTTCTAGCTCGTTTCACTAATATTGAATATTTATCAATCCCCAAAGATACCAACGACTGTCTAATCTAATCCTTTAATCCCGAGGAATCTATAGTACTTTTCTTTTACGGTGGCGATCAAGTGTGCTGCTTACCTTGACAGTGTAGTTAATTCTGTTTTGTACTGCATGACTGTCTTCTCTCCCTACACCAACTTGAT
>NW_018164679.1:1247672-1300548 GCF_001263595.1 Phalaenopsis equestris
ATTTATTTATTTATTGGGTGGGAAATAGATGCTGAACCTCTTTGGTAATTAGATGAAGCATGTCCAGAATCTCAGAGAAGCCCGGTCTATGTAGAGGGTCCTGCTGCCAGCACATTTGGAGAAGTTGAGCAAGCCTTGGATTCGTATGCTTCGGAATTGTCGGTCTCAAGCCCTGCAGACAGAATTCTTATGTATTTACATATCTGACACCTAAAATTTCATATTTACATGTATACCACTGAATCTTTAATATCACCTCAAAGATGCCATTATTACTAATTTTTCATAAATAGGTTTAAGACAACCTAAGTGTTATAAACGTAAATATGAAAGTTAAGGAGTGAGATGTTCAAATACATAAGAATTATGTGGTATGTATGTAAATATCCATAAAATCATAGCAAATAATGGTTATAGGAATATTCGTCATGCATAAATAAGGTGATATATATATGTAAAAAATTGAAGTTTAGGTGTTAGATATGTAAATACATAGGAATTGAGTGGTATGTATGCAAACCTTCCTATTTTTAAAGCATTTTCACATGTGATGCATGCAGGAATTCTAATGTATTTACATAACTAACATCTAAACTTTACTTTTTACATTTATACCATCCAAGGCTTTCATATCTCAAAAACAATATCACTATTCAAACTTTTAAACAGAAAAATACACATTTTTATGCATTAGATAAGGTGGCATATACGTAAAAATTGAAGTTTAGGTGTTAAATATGGAAATATTCCTATTTTTTTAATACATTTTCACATTTGACACAAAGAGAAGAAGATTGTGGATCAAAACCACATCTTTCTAAGGAATATATTATAGAGATTTCGTTGACAATGCATTAACTTAGCAAAATATAAATACATTTTATAGAGGACAGATACTCTAAACCGAAAGATAGATGGGAAGAGAAATAGACCTTTTGAACCACACCAACCGCTGCTTGTAAAGGCGTTAGGTACTCGTAAGGAAGCTGAGGAGGGGGAAGCCGAAAAAATAAATTAAAATTTCAAGGTTTTAATGGCAACCACAAATGGTGAAGGGATTACCTTCCCCGTTAATAGCTCCCACAGCACGATTCCAAAACTGAAGACATCAACCTTTTGATCATATGGCTTGTGCTCTATGACCTAATGTCAAATAAATAAATAATTAAATAAAAAATTATATTATAATAATCAAATAATAATAATAATAATAATAATAATAAACCTGTTAGAAATAAAATGAATGCAGCTATTATTTTTTGGGGGCATTTACATAGATACTGAATTCCTATGTATTTACATATCTAGCACCTAAACTCTAATTTTAACAATTATGCCACCCAAATCTTACATATCATATAAAGAATATCACTATTTTAAATTTTTAGGTGAAATACAAGTTTGCATGCTTACGTTGTAACGATCCGGCTCGAGGCTTAGAATTAACCAAGGTGAGTACAAACGCTCGTACAGTGGAAATTAAGATTTCTATGTTCATTTTTTATAAATAGCTATTTAACAAATGGAAGAGCCAATAAATAAATTAAATAAAATTAGTATAATTAAATTTTTTCTCATTATAGATTGTCCGAGTCTTCTACAAATATTTCTTCTTCTATCGTTCATCTTTTAATCAATTAAATTAACATAAAAAATTAGTTAAACATAACAGTAAGCTAAACAAAACAGTGAATACTTATACTCCTAAACAATAGTAATAGAAGAGAAAATAATACAATATGTATATCAGTTAAACTTTTAATAAATTAATAAAAACATTTGATATTTTAAGATTGAGGTTATTCAATGAATTTTACTATAACAATATTATATCGATATCATTTTATATTTGTACAATCGTCGCATGAGCATTTTCTAAAAGTTGTACCAATTAAAGTATTTCAATATCAACATCATTTTTCATTAAACAGGTACCTTAGCGTTCCCCCGCTAGAATTTAATTTATTCGTGTTATTTTAATTAACTATAAGTTTATATTATTTACGTATTAAATTTTTCATTATTTTACTTTATAAGAACCGAATTAACTTTATTTTTGCTATTAAAGTTCATTAATTAAATCAAAATATAAACCCAAATGTTTCTGGTCAAAGTTTGCTCGAATCAATCTTCCTCTAGCTCATACACTTTGCGCCCTTTTATTCCTGTCCAAACTAAAATTCTAACCAAAAGTTCTAATTTTTTTATTAACGTTACAAATATACATATATATATATATATATATAATCAATTAAATAAAAATTGTTAGATTTTTCCTTTTATAAACCCGGTTGAGCCCTAACCCACAAACGCGCGGTTCGATCCTTCTCTATGCTCAACTCCCTCCCACTTGAGCTTTCGACATTGACGCCTCCTTCCTCCTCTTCTCTCTAATCGCACGCATGAGAGCTTCCGCCTCTTCTCTTTTTTTCTCTGCACAACAGCAATGTCGCCCTCACCCACGTGGGAACTCCTAGGTCTTCTTTGTGTTTAGCTACACAGACTTGAGTTTAGTTACTCATCTCTACCCTAGCTCTATCACCCTCCTTCGAATGGGTAAATCTTCCTTAAGATGTAGAACTTGCCTGGTTTCCTCATACGCATCGTTTTATAAAACGTAAGTGAACTTTGAGTTCCTGTTCCTGACTGTTCGATTCCTAGCCCTCCTTAGAGTCCTAGCTTCTTCTCCCCCTCTATTCGACTCTTCATTTCCTCTCCCTCACTTGGTTTCCTCATACGCATCGTTTTATAAAACGTAAGTGAACTTTGAGTTCCTGTTCCTGACTGTTCGATTCCTAGCCCTCCTTAGAGTCCTCGCTTCCTCTCCCCCTCTATTCGACTCTTCATTTCCTCTCCCTCACTTTGACTCTTGGTTTCTCTCCTGCAAGTAATTGAAACGAGACTTCAAAATTCCCCACTCACAAAAAATTTATTGTAGAATTATAAAATGGACCGTAAGTCACATCTCATTAAGCAGGTCAACATTAGCTATCCATAAATTTTATGATAAAAACTAGGGGTGTCATTCATTAAGATGAATAGTAATCATGGTAAGGTAAAGGCTCGTTGCAAAATGACTTAACTATACTTCAAATAACAACACAAAATTACTTAATCAAGAATGTATGCAACAAAAATACCCTTATATTTAAGAAAATGTCAAACTCATCAGACCTCATCACCATCGCCAGTTGGTTCTTCAGGCACACTATGAGTAAAGGAATAAACCCGAGGTCAAACAGGTTGTCTTGGTTGAAATTGGGTAGGAGCTGAAGCTATACTCTATCTTTTTTTGTCCACTTGCAGACTTCTGTGAAGGAGCTCCGTCTATTTTCTAATCTTCAGTGCTCATCTAGCCAAACGATGAACAAAATTTTGCTATATGACCAAGCTGATGACATCAGTAGCATGTATTATAGCCTAACAAGCATTCACCTTTATGTTGTCTTCGCATTTGACACAATTGACTTCATTGCTCTGAGTAATATCTCTGCTAAATCCCACCTGAATTGTTCTTGAACTTCTTCCCATTGGATCCCTCTTGACCCGCATGTTCTAGTTCATCAATACTCTTCTTCTTGTGCGACTCCTTATGCTTTTGAATAAGCTGATAATCGATTTCCACCTTCTAGCTCGTTCCACTAATATTGAATATTTATCAATCCCCAAAGGTACCAACGACTATCTAATCGAATCCTTTAATCCCGAAAGGAATCTATAGTACTACTCTTTTACGGTGGCGATCAATTGTGCTGCTTACCTTGACAATGCAGTTAATTATGTTTTGTATTGCATGACTGTCTTCTCTCCCTACACCAACTTGATGAAACTGTCTTGCAACTGTCTTCGAGCTGATAGGAATAAAAACCATTATTTGAAGCTCCACGAATTCCTCCTAACTGACTATCATATTGGGTATGTCCCCTAGCTTGTTTTGACGTTGCTCACGCCACCACCTTTCGGCTTCTCCATTTAGCAGAAACATAGCTAATGACACTCTTCTTTTATCTAGACACTTTTCTTCTGCGTTAGCAATCAATTGTGGCATATACATTGACACTGCGATAAATTCAGCTTTGTTTTGCATGACTGTCTTCTATCCCTAAACCAACTTGATGAACTTGTCTTGCATTTGCCTTCGAGCTGATAGAGGTAAAAACCATTCTATGAATAGCTCCACCAATTGCTCTCAGCTGACCATCATAATAGGTATGTCCCCTAGCTTGTCCTGTCGTTGCCCACGCCACCACCTTTCGACTTCTCCATCTAGCACAAACATAGCTAATGGCACTCTTCGTTCATCTAGACAAGTCATATTATCTAATATCTTTTCAATTCACATTAGTTAATTCTCTGCTTCAATCGAATCTCCAGTCCCTAAAATAATGGTGGACGTAAATCTTGAAATATCTTCCAAGTATTTAGGTAATCACTTTATGATATTCTCTTATTATATGATTCTTTGGATAAACTTCTCCATTGAGATATATTTGGTTATATCTTATTGTATAGTAAATACAAGATACTTAAAAAAATTACACATCGATGTAACTTTGTTTAGTGATATTGGAGAATTATCATCATCGAAATTTGTCCTATATAAGCTCAACTTAGTTATGGATAGGATCTCTTATAGTTATTGGGTTATGAAAACCATAACTCTTCCACATAGATAGAGGATCAAGCTTGAAGATTGAGATTTAAGATCCCAGCTCACAGTTAGTGGCCCAATTATTTTTCTTTTGTTCTTTCTTTTTGATGATTATCCCAACCCACTCCCACTTTTTATTGTAGGGGATTAAGACCAGAATAAACTAAAACTAGTAATTTATCATTTTGATCGTCGTTAGAATGTTGGTTCGTATTATCTCTGCCCTTAACAGCTAAAAGATCAGGCAAAACAACAAATTTCTTGCTTTACTGATATTATTTTTGGAAAATTTTACGAACTTGTTATATTTTCGAAGGGAGAATTCAAGACGGTCACACCATCAAGTATGTGCGAAACAGTTCAATAATCTAATTTCCTCAAAATTTTTTTGATATTTTTTGCTTGATTTTGTTTCATTCCTTTTCGTCCATTTTTTAATTAAAAAAAAGATCACTTACGCAGTTATGAAAAATTAGAAGTATTTTTCTTTGTGGTTGAGTTCAACTCATTTGCAATCCTAAATCTTATGAATTAATTGTAACTAGCATGATTAAATGATATTTCTCCATTAAAGTTCAGAAAAAGTATCGATGGGAATGGAATTTTGAGCATGCAAATTTGCCCTCTTAGTTTAAACAATACATTGTGCAAGATTGCTTATTCATATATCAAACTGGGCCCACAAAAGAACTTCAAGGACAGAGAATACTCACCAAGTAAAATTTAAGCCCTATGATTTGAGCATAATACGAAAAAGGTTGTTTGGAACAGATAATTGCATTATAGCAGCCTCAGTTGCCTTACTAAGTAGCCAAGTGGTATGTTTCTTTGGATTGTAGCAGAAGAACATGGGAGATTGATTCTAAGAATGCTTAGCAAATTTTAGAGATCCAAGAAAAGAGGGACAACATTTGGCAACATATCAGGTCATTCAAACAATAAGTTTTAGGGGCATTTACATACATGCCATTCAATCCCTGTGTATTTACATATATAACACCTGAACTTTACTTTTTACATTTGTACCACCCAAATATTTCATAATACATAAAAAATACCACTATTTTAATTTTTTTTTAAAATGAAATACACTGTTTCATGCATAGGTAAAGTGGCATGTATGCAAAAATTGAAGTTGAGGTGTTAGATACGTACAAGACAGAAATTTAGCGGTATTAATGTAAATGTTACAGTTTTAAACAACGTCGTTACGATTTTTTCTTACATTGAGATTTGCAATTTTTTTATCTAAGTACACTGCATTTATTGATGAAGGGCTTGTGACAAAATTAACATATTGCATCTTCTGTGTGCCTAAAGTATCTTATTAATTTACATGTCAACATCTATTTCTTCCATGTCTTATAAAAAATTGACGTTTGAATAAGATGATCATTTCACATATAGTTTGAGTAGATATATTTAATGTGAGATATTAATATCTAGCATATCAAGTTGCCCTTCGCTAGCCAGCGGGTCCCAGAATTATAAAAGTGCTAAATTAGTCCTAAGTCACTTTTGATAGGGACGACAATAGTTCTTACTGGAACTATTTTAATAAATATGAACAAAATATGGGAGCTAAAATGACCCCTACAAAGAGACAAATAACCATTTTGACACTTTTCTCTAGCATCAATGACAAAAATTCAAAGTAAGCTCCACATAATTTTCTTTAAGCGTAACCGTGTTTGAAAAAATACCTCAGGAGCCATCCAACGATATGTTCCTGTTTCTGCTGTCATAACTCCAGTTTGGGCTATCACACGCGCAACACCAAAATCTGCTACCTTGACAACCTATGCAATAAACGATAATTAGGTACAAACGTATGTCCGGATAGACTGTAAACTTAAATGTTATTGATATGCATAATCACAAAAAAATTTGCCTTTGATTAAATTTTGATTCTAATTTTTGTAAGGCTCAACTTTATATTGTAATTAACAATGGGTTCTTTAATACATAACTCTAAGAGTTTAAAATAACAAAACTTTTAAAAGGAAAAAGATGAGAAGGCTCGATCACTTTGTAAGTTTATTGTCTTTTTGTTATTTATTTTCTGTTGTTAGTGTTTGGGATCACTCTATAGCAGCAATAAGATGATGAGGCGATGGTTAACAATGGTGGCATCGCGACTGACTATGGTGGTTGAGACAGAATGAAATGCGGCGGAGTAGGAGTGGCAATAGTATCAATGGCAGTAGTGCCTGTGAGGTGGCTATAGCGACAGCATGCAGTGCTGGCAAACAACAGTAGTTACGGTTGTGGCAACGACCAAGAAAGGCATGCGGTAGCAGTAATGGTAGCTGACGGAGGTAGAAGATGGTGAGATGGAGGCCGATGAGAAGTCAGCAAGAACTCATCATTTGATAAAACTGAAGTCACTTGAAAGCTATCTTTGAGTCTTGATTTGTTGTCCATAAACAAAAAAACTCTAAAACATTAACCAAATAAGTTATTTAAAAAACAAAAAGTGATGTCAAATAAGTCCTAAATGTTTATAAATCAGTTTAGGCAAATACAATCAAATGATAATCAAACCTATATCTACATATTACACAAACGGATGCCGGAGTTAACCTAAACCACAATAAAAACACAACTATTATTGAAATTCAAATAGATTATTACGACGATGACACTTCAAATCGAAAATAAACAATAATAAACATAAAATGACACCCTAGGATGGCGACAAAGAGGATAGGTGGCAACTGGTTAGCAGGTGGATGTGCTGGTAGCAGGCTAGCTGGATGTTGGCTGGTGGACCAGTGGTAGCATGAAGCGCAGGATAGGGCATGTCTGAAGTAGGGAAAAAGGAGGGGGGTCGAAGTGGCTATATTAGAATGCGGGTAGGACGTGCGGGGGCTATGAGAAGGATTACATGAATGGCAACAAAAGTGGCTATATTAGAAAGCGGGTAGGACGTACGGGGGCTATGAGAAGGATTACATGAATGGCAACAACCCGCTAAGGAAATAGGGCAGGGAAGATGTGGTTGTAATTGACAACAGCATAAACTGGGAGGAAAGACTAGTGGATTTCAGGTGGAACAGAGGTTGTGTGGAAGGCAGTAGGTGGTAGAGAGATGGATGGAGTTGGCGGTTGGAATCAGAAAGCTGTGGGGAAAAGCAGCTGGTGGCAAAGCTAAGGCCTGAGTTGGTGATTGTAAGCAGAAAGGGACGGGAAAAGCAGCAAGCGGCAAGGAAAGTAAAAACTTGGCGGCGTCCAGGAGAAGGCAGCAAGCAAGTGGAGGGTAATATAAGGCTAGCGACAGCAAAGAGAGAGAAAACAACGGGGATAATAACCATCTCAGACAAGTTACAGATGGAGCACCTTCTCGCCGTCGGACACAATGCTTGGAATGGAGAAATACCTCAGAAGCAACAAACTGAAATTAGAAACAATCAAAACTAAACCCTAAACAACAAGCGACGAATATATAATAAGATTGATGGGAGAATAGAAGGGAAAGGAGACAGTAAATCCCGCCCAAAGTCTTCTACCCAAAACAGTTGGTCGGTCCAACCTCACTGCTGGACCAGACCATCCTAGTTGAACCTGGTTGGACCGATTTAGTAGTAGCCCCTGCATCAGTCTCTCGGGATTGGGAGAGCTTCGAATTTATTCATCGGAGCTTCTGGTTCTTCTTCTACTATCCTAGCAGCATCTGGATCCCACAATCGGTTGCACAGTCTCCCGAAGCACCTAAGGATTTTCCTCTACTTGCGAATATACATCCATATCAATCTACTCTCCTGGGGTTCCATTACTAAACTGAATTGAGTCTGCATGTCTCGCCTATCTTGCGGAATACTCCCAAAGTAATCATTTATTTGCTCAACTCGATCTGGTGTGGTGGTAGCCTAAATCACTCCGAGCTGGTGGAAGCCATGGTGGTAAGATATCAAGCGTGATATCTTGAAATGCTTTCTATCACGATTGCCCCGTGTCTGGAGCTTGTCCCTCAGTCCTATCAACATGAATCGTCATCAAAAATCGGTCCCATCAATGTTGTTATGTTAGCTAGGACACTTGTGATCTCGGATTGCGATGAAGGGAGGACGACGAGCTTCCCATCTTAGGTGAAGGCATATGTGCTTATGAATCCGTCGTGTTGAGTTCTGTGGAGACTTGTGATCTCAAACTATTACACTCTCCCCAACAATAAATGGCTGACATCCATGGGTACCATATCACACACCCAACAACAGGTGTCAGACATCTATGGGTACTACGTCTCACCACACTTTATCCTGCAACCGACTCTCGATCGAAAACTCCACTGGGCATCTCCGGTCACTGATCCTATTCTCCTTCAGCCACGTCAGAGAATATGGATGGAAGTGCCTCCGAGTCATGAGACATAACTTTTCTACCATCTACGTAGATGCCACATTCTTATTGCTCCCTTCATCAATGATGAGACTGCACACCTTCTCGTTCACAGTGCAATAGGTTTAGAATATGTTATGGCAAAACCTCTATGGATCCCTTGTATCCTCAGTCTGTAGGATTCGTCAAACCACGAGCAACTCTCCTTTATTTGATAGAAGTTGATACACCTCACCCTATTCCTCAATTACTTCCTCATCGCTAACCTCCTCCACGACGCCCTGCTCAGTAAAGAACACAACTCGGCTAGTCGAGAAGCTGGTTGTGCCCAAATCCATGGCATTTGAAGCATTATCTGATGGGAATTGTAATAGGTGTGCTTTTCATTTCAAGCTTATTTTTATTGGGGGTGGCTTTATCCTTATTCAAACAAGTTTTCTCAACTCCCTAAGGCATGCTCCTGCTGGTGTCTTGAACTGTGGGTGGATGTTTGATTGGTGATGGTTGCCTACTCGATTTTTTTTGTCGTTCCATTTTCAATGCTAATGTCTAAACATCTCCAATGACCAATAAGGCTGCAACTACGCCACATTGCTGATTTAGGACTTCAGGCCACCTAGATAACTAGCTATGGTGTATTCCTCTGGCTTTAACAAACTACACTTCATCTGCAACTGATCAAACTTCGCGGTGCCACAGATAGGTTTCCCTGCTGTAGGTGGTGGAGGCTCAGAAACATATACTGACGATAGTGAAGAGGTAGGTTTTTTTGCATCGCCTTCCGCTTCTTTTCCAACTTGATAATCTTGTCATTGTCTTCTCTCTTCCTCTACCTCGTCTTTTCCAACTTGATAATCTTGTCATTGTCTTCTGTCTTCCTCTACCTCTGTAAGTTGTCTATCATAAAGAGACGCTCTTTCTCAATTTGATAGCTGCAAGTTTCACCCTTTTATCTTCTGATGCGTCTTTGTATTCAAAGATCCTCTCAATTAATCGTAACAATTCGATAAAATCATCTGGATCCAAACCTCCAACAAACTCTGGTAAATCCACCTCTATTCTTAAGTCACTGTGTTATCCAAATGATGTCTTCTCTGTATACCTCTTCTGATACTGGATTCTGAAACATTTTGATATTCCTTCATCATTGAATTCCTCCCTATTAAAGTTTAAAATTCTCGCGTCTTTCGCTTCTTCAATTTTCCCTATCACCATCGAGGGTAAGTGCCCTATGGATTTCATCATCCATCTTCGCAAGTCTTTGTTGGAGACGATGGGGCTCTCGTTGCATCTCTTATCGAGTAGACTCGGGTGCATATCTCCTTAGTGGCATTGTTAGGGTTTAGAATTAAGAGGTGAAAGAAGGTGTGTGCGACTATTTGAAGGTGTAGTAAAATTAATTTGGTGTTGCTGAGTTTGAAAATAAATACAAGGAAATTAGGGCTAGGTCGATTTTTGGCTATGGTTTGGGAATATAAAAAAAATTTTTGGGGTGGACGCAATTTGGGTAAGGGCTGATACTAGAAAACCCTAGGATATAACCAATATTAGGCTAGCTCTAATTCAAATGATACCGAAGTTAACTCAAACTGCAATAAGAACAAAAATATTATTGCTAAAATTCAAATAGGTTACAACTTTTCAAACAACAAAATAAAAAATAACAAACAAAAAAGGACACCCTAGAGCAAAGGCAATAGGGATGGGTGATTGTTGGCCAATAGGTGAATATGCTGGTAGGAGGCTAGCTGGATGTTGGCTGGTGGACTAGTGGTAGCATGAAGGGTAGAGGAGGGCACTATTGTAGAAGGATGAGAGTAGGACGTATGGGGGCTGTGAGGAGAAGTATAGGAATGATAGTAAGCCATTATAGAATTAGGGCAAGGAATATGTTGTTGCGGTTAGACAACAGTGCAGCTTGGGAGGAAGAACTTGTGGAGTGCGAGTGGAGCAAAGGCTTTCGTGGAAGCCACTAGGCGGTAGAGAGATGGATGAAGTTGGCGGTTGGAAGCAGAATTGTGCGGGGAAAAGTAGTTAGCAGCAAGGCTACGAACTGGAGTTGGCGGCTGAAGGCAAAAAAGTGTGGGAAAAACAGTTGGCGGTAAGGAAAATAAAAAAGGCTGGAGCGTCAAGGAGATGGTGGCGAGAAGGTAGAGGGGAATATGAAGTTGGCGGCAACAGGGAGAGTGAAAACAAAGAGGATAATAATTACCTCAGATGAGCTACAACCGAAGCACCTTCTCGCCACAGATACAACCATCGGAAAGGAAAAATGCCTCAGAAGCAGCAAATTGAAATCAGAGAAAATCAAAACTAAACCATAAACAACAAGCAACAAATACAAAATAAGATAGGTGGGAGAATAAGGGGAAAGGGGACAGTAAATTCTGCCCAAAACAGCTGGCCCGTCCAGCCTCCCTGCTGGACCAGACCCTCCTAGTTTAATTGGGTTAGACAAGTTCAACAATCAGCCCTACTTCACAAACTTTCATTTTTACACACATAACACTCAAATCTTTAATATCACATCAAATATAGCATTATTATCATTTTTTAAAAGTGAAATAGGTTTAAAGCACCAAAGTACTGTGTGTAAATATGAAAGTTTAGGTGTGAAATATGCAAATACATAAGAATTGTGTGCTACGTAGGAAAATTTCCCTAAATCTAAATAAATCAGGTAGGTAAATTTCCCTAAATCTAAATAAATCAGTTTGCCAACAAATTGAATTTCTATATCACTTTAAAATTAAGACGGAAAAACTAATAATAGATAAATGGAAAAAATAGAATAGCCAAACTGCTCTGAAATGTCCAAAACTAAAAAATGAAATTAATTTTTAAACCAATATGATCACAACTAAAGAAAGCACAAAGTGAGATTACTCGCCTCATTTGCATCCATCAAAAGATTGGCAGCTTTTAAGTCCCTATGGATTATATTATTTTGATGTAAATAGTTCATTCCTTTCGAGACATCAATAGCCACTCTCAGCAAAGCTGGAAGCTTAAAAATGCCTTTTTTCTTGTGAAGAATGTCATATACACTTCCCCCAGACATAAATTCTAAAAAAAATAAAAATCAACTCACCATAATTAGCATTTAATATGCAGATGCTTGAGGTAGAATAAGATAAAAATATTCTCAATAATTAAAGGAGAATTCCTCAAACTAGCCGCACCACCATACCTGTAACTATGCATAAGCTGGGTGGTCTAGTGCATGCGCCAATAAATTGAACAACATTTCTATGGAGGATCTTCCTGCCATCATTTACAAGAGTAAGTAAAAGGTAACAAAAACTCAGGTTGCATAATCAGAAATCAGCAAATCACAGCAAACCGCAGAGCTGTAGAAACAATATTTTTTAGTAGTCACAAAACTAGAGAAATATATGGGGAAATTTACTTACGCAGCACACAATTCTTAAGAATTTACATATCTCACACCAAAACATTCATATTTACATACACATCACTTTGGTGTTTTAAATCTATGCATGAAAAGATGCATAAGTGATAATAGTGGTACATTTTATGTGATATTAAATATTAAAAATTTGAGTGTTACGTGCGTAAATATGAAAGTTTGTGTGAGATGTGCAAATACATAAGAATTACGTGCTATGTATGTAAATGCCCCAAATTAATAAGGAAAAAACAACTGGAAATTCAATAGTATTCATATGAATAAGCACAGTAAATTAGTTCAAAAGAGATGTAGAATAAAATATTAAAACTATTTCAAATTGCAGTAATCCTTTTACAAATATGACAAAACTATTTCATAATATTCAGAAAATGAATGCTGTTTCTGCAGCCATTTCTGACAATCTATGTAGCACTAATACTTTTAAAAATGTATCGTACTCGTATCAGACTCGTATCAGACGCCAACACTTGTTCGACACGCCCCGACACTTCTCCGACATTACAAAATTATGTCTGAATTTTTTTCAGGCCCGAACTAGTCCATGACACACCTCAACCCGCATTGGACTTGAGCTTAGCACGATTTCGAGAAAATGAGACATGGGAATTAGAAAATTATAAAAAATACGTATAGCCTGAATTATATCTCATAGTCAAAACCACCCCATCTCTCGTAAAGTAAAATTTCCCTAGAACATTCATGAAAATCGACCATCGAAGAATTATCCAATATTCGTCGAAGCCAAGCAATAGTAATTCTCTCTTTGTAATCATAGGATTTTTTTTTTTAATTTTAGTAGATAAGTTGGATGATAGTAGATAAGTTGGATGAATTCTTTTGTAACATATTATATCTAATTTTAAAATTATTTTTTATAAACACAACGTTTTATAATATAAATTAAATTTATAAAGTTAAATTTTATTCTTGCATAATTTATGTTGTTATATTTTTAATAAAAATGGAAAAATAAATATTTTATATTAATAAATAATTAAATGTAAAAACGTGTAATATGACGTGTAGTGTTTTATTTTTTCAATTATATCGTGTCCCCGCATCGTGTCGTGACCCCGTGTTTGTGCTTCACAGTTGACAATATTTACTCGAGTCTTTCTGTTGGAGCTTTCCAAGTATATCAGAAGCACACGAAATAATAAAAGTTGCTTAATTGCTAATTATATCCAAATAAATCTGGTAAAAACTTCATAATAATGAAGCACACAGCTTGTCTAACTATACAACCAGAATATATTAATCATGTAAAAATTAATTCTCTACATGTGATCAGATATTAGGACATGAAGAAAGTGATGAGGCTAAATACATATAAAACGGTTTGAGATTGTCCACCACGAGGAGCAATCAAAACTTGATGTCAATGAAATCTAAGCAGATATAACAATATTTGATCCAAGATGGGATGCAACACAATCTGTTGTTTCTACTTGAGTGAAAAAACATTAAGAATTAGGATGGTTTACACATATACCACTAAATTCCTATGCATTTACATATGTCACGACTAAATTTAAATTTTTACATATATACCACCTTATCTACTCATGAAAATGTCCATTTTAATTTTTAAAAATTAAAATAGCAGTATTTTTTATGTGACAAGAAAATTTTGGGTGGTGAAGTCTAGGTAATATGTATGTAAATGCCCCTAAGAATAAACAATGATAAGTTCATGAGCAGATCTGAAGGTGTAGCACGTGTTATCCACATAAAACATGACTAAAATAATCTCAGCGAATTAACATCAATAGTTATGAAATTGCAATTGATAAATAATACTTACAAGAGCATTTTATGTATTGACAATTCCACAAATTTTATTAAATATTAAGGGACATTTACATACATGCCACACAATTCTTACGTTACATATCTAAAACCTAAACTTTTATATTTACACTCAAATCTTAAACATCACATAAAAATACTACCATCACTATCTTTTTAAAGGCAAAATACACATTTTCATGCATAAATTTCTGACACAAGGTGTTTATAAGAGTATATATCATACTTTGGGTGTTAATATGTAAATACATAAGAATTATGTGGTATGTATGTAAATTTCCCAAGATTTAATCATGCTCTAGTAAATGGCATAGAAAAACACTTATAGTAGAGGAATTTATCAGAGAGTAGTAAAAGGGTGAATAAAGTTTAACATTTAATCAAGCTGTTTGAAGGGTTGAACAATAAGACAACTAAGAACAAAAGGAAACCATTGATTTTTGGGGCATTTACATATATACCATACAATTCTTATGAATTTACATATATAACACCCAAACTTTCATATTTACATGCATAGCACTCATATCTTTAAAATCAAGTCAAAATTAGCACTATCACACATTTTTCATGCCTAGATAAACATCACAGCAAAGTGCTATGCATGTAATTATGAAAGTTTTGGTGTTAGATATGTAAATACATAAGAACTGTGTGGTATATGCATATAAATTTCCCTTGATTATTTAACTAACCTCATGATGTAGACTTCCTGCACAAATTCACGCTGCATCTCTTCACTTAATTTCTCAGGCTTGAGTACCTTGATAGCAACATCCCGACTACAGTATGTTCCCCGAAACCTAAAGAACATATGGTTTTAGCATCAAAAACGATAAATCATATAGAATTGTTATATATATATACCCTGACTACAACTTACAGATCTCCATATGACCCAGATGCCAGTTTGCTCTCAAATTTAAGCATCCTGAAATCAATTTCCCACACATCAGTTCCATCAGTTGGTATTTGAACATGATCAGGATGAAAGGATTGAGAGCACCCCCCAACCGAAAATTTTTCTGTTATAGGAGACCGTGGAAGGGGCTGTAAGCAAGCTTGCCTCTGACAAAAACTAAGAATTATTAAAAGCCTATAAATCATGAGCCAATCGCCATGCGGGTAGTCTAATAAAAATCTAAAGAAAAAAAAAATAATAAAATCTATTCCATTAGACAAATATCTATCTTATATTTTTAAGGTTCTCTTGGATGATACAACCTATGGTTATAAATAAGGTTCCTTGAGTCAAATTGGGCCAATTACCTCCACTAATTAATAGATCAAAATCCATGACAACCCATAATAACCCATAATGATATAATCATGGAATTTTGATCGGGTTCATCATCACTCTCCCTACCACTTGCTCTAAATGAAAGGTGGTAAATCACTCTCCGTACCACTTGCTGAGGAAGGGTTGAACTGGCCGGCTCAGCAATGAGCAACCTGGATCGGCCGATCGGTCCAATATGAGGGCTTAGTTTGCCATCGAAAGGGGAGGGGCTTTAGTTTTTGTTCCTGATTTCAGAATTCTTAAAGTCTACTTTTCTCCCTTCTAGGGTTGTATCCAAGGATAGGTGGTTCTCCGGCTATATCCTGCTCCAAATCGATGACTACCTCCACACCTTCGTTTGCCTACAACCTCTCCCTACTCGCCGCCATTCTCCCAGCACCCTTATCCTTCTCTGCGGTTGCTGCCGATCATTCCATCAGCCCCCTTGTTGACACAAACTCCAACAAATCTTTTGCTATCGCTTTCCCTCCCTTTCCCCTAAATCTCTGACGCAAACCCAACTTCTTCTTACCTGAGACTACCGCCAACACCCCAACGACCTCCTTACTGTCATCAGCTCCACCAAATCTCCCTTAAGAGCCTCTACCTCCCAACTTTTCCCTCCACTTGTTGTCCAAACGGTTTTCACCAACTCCATCCTCACCCTAGGGCTCGTTCCTATTTTAGGTTGTTTTCTTATTTCTATTTTGGAAGAACCTTATTGCATTCTCTTTGACTTTTTGGCAATAAGATTCTCGTTCTGCTATTTTTAGGATTACTTCCGTATCATTTGGTATCAAAACCAGCCCCCCGCCACCGCACCCTAAAAAAAAAGTTTCTTTTATATCCTCAACAACCTTTTTCAATACCCAAACCCTAATCATGCCACTAAGGAGGTATATATTGGAACCTACCCAGAACAAAATACAGCGAGAGATTTGTCGGCTTCAACGGAGCTTTGCGGAGATTGACGATGGAACCCATGCAGGGATTACCATCGACCGTGATTTGGAGAGTCGACGGGAGAAAGGGACGAGAATCTGTATCTGTTCCACAGGAAAGATGTCAATGATGAGGAAATAGGCCCCGACGCTTCGAAATAAAGTAACAGAGGAGGACGAGAGAGGAGACCACATAAGGCAAACACAGACATTTCAGCATTAAAGTTGATCTAATGGAGTTTGATGGAAACATAGATCTAGACAACTTTATTAATTGGCCGCAATCTGTTGAGTGAAGCTTCGAGTATAAGGAAGTGTCAGATGATAAACAGGAAAAACAAACAACCATTAAATTGAAGAAGAGCGCTTCCTTGTGATACAAAAGCTTGCAGAGGCATATATAGAGAGAAAGCAATTATAAGATTACCAAGTGGAAAAAATGAGGAAGGAGTTGCAGAGGAAATATCAATCACCTCATCACTGCCAAGATATGTTTCTGAGACTCTGCTATCTGTAGTAGAGAGAAAAATTAGTGGAGTTCAAAGCACAAATTGACCACTTGCAGATGAAATGTGAGTTGGTCGAGCTAGAGAAATACACCATGGTCTGTTACCTTAAGGGCTCGAAGCCTGCTATTAGCAATGCTATGCAATTACAACCATATTGGTCACTAAGAAATGTCCAGACCTTAGCCTTGTAGGTGGAAAGACAGCAGAAATAGAGTAGACAACAAACCTTAGTCAGACAACAGTCTTCATTCAGGCAATCACCTGGAGTTACTGCTACTGCAAGGGTACCCCCCTAGAGGAGTTGGAAAGACAAAACGGGTAAGTTATAAGACATATCTAAGTGGAAATAAGTTGTAAAAGAGTAGCTCACCCAGTACAATGCCCGCAACGAGAAGTTTCAAATGTCGAGACTACAGACACAGCCTCCAGTTGTCCCACGAGCCAAGTTATTTCCTTCACAGAGCAGAGCATCATCGAGGAAGTGGAGGAAGAGGAATCAGAGGAGAATCCAAAGGAAGAACTTTAGCTCCAGAGGAATGAGGGAGAGATTTTAGTCATACGGAAAATCCTGTAGATGGAGACGGAGACGGAGATGGAGAGAGATCGGTCATGGCTGAGGCACTATCTTTCACACTGAATGTACTGTGAGGGGCAAAGTTTGCAGTTTGATTAATGGCCTTGGAAGCTGTAAAAATGTAGTATCCAATGTGCAGATGGAGACGGAGACGGAGATGCAGAGAGATCGGTCATGGCTGAGGCACAATATCTTTCACACTGAATGTACAGTGAGGGGCAAAGTTTGCAGTTTGATTAACGGCCTTGGAAGCTGTAAAAATGTAGTATCCAATGTGATGGTGAAAAACTTGAGGTTGGCTATATAAAAAACATCCTCATTCCTATTCCCTTATATGGATTAAAAAGGGAAATGAGATACCTGTTGATCAACAATGCTTGGATGATTTTTCGATTGGAGATTAGTTACAAGAGCAAGTTTGGTGCGACGTGGTCCCCATGGAAGCGTGTCATATTTTTTCAGGGAGGCCATGATAGTTTGACTGCAAGATCAAACACGACGACTTCAAGAATACATTCATTTAAAAAGAATGGAAAATGCATCGTGCTTTTACCTGTCAAGGATGTGAGAGGCGTAGATGACATAGAGAAGGCAGAAGTCCTGAGAGCGACCTTCATGCAGTTGGTTCGGAATGCTCCAGTGGCAATGGCATTGGTCCTACTAAAGGTAACTGAAGAGGAGAGTGAGATCCAACACCTATACAACCACTGCTATGTGACTTCCAAGATGTGATGACTAACAGTTTTCTAGAAGGATTGTCGTAACTAAGAGACATTCAACACGCCATAGATCTCATACTTGAATTAGTTTTATCAAACCGACCTGCCTACAGATGAGGTTTGCAGTGTACGAGGAATTATAACAATAGAGGCAGGATCTCATTGTGAGAGGATTGATCAGAGAGAGTAACAATTTATATGTTGTCCCAGCCCTGATGGTACCCAAGAAAGATGGTTCATGGTTGATGTGCATTGAAAATAGGACCATTAACAAGATTACTATCAAGTGCTCATTCCTCATACCTCATCTGGACGATCTCTTGGATCAGCTGTACGGAGCCATTCACTTTTTCAAGATCGAATTATATAGTGGGTACCACTAGATCTGGATGAGACCTTTCTTCCCTCGAGGTGTTTCGATTCGAGGGTGATAATGCAGGATGAGGTCGGAAAATGTGTGGATGCTACTGGTCATATGCTCTTTCATTTGGTCAATTCCCAAGTGGATATGGAGGCGGTTTTACATATTGCAGCCTTGGTGGTGCTATAGATGTTTGAAACCAAAGGTACTGTGGAGGAAGGGAACAACAACAGTGTGATGGATGTTCTTCAACACTCTACGGAGAGATCATTTTGGAAGAAATTTAGTGACCAATGCCCCACAGTGGCTTTCTTAACTAACTTTCGTCAGGTGCTCTTTTCTCTTACTATTAAAACCAACAATGAAACTAGCTGCTCATTCTTGTGCCCAGCCTGCTCTACAAGATAGTTTTGTTTTAAGAGATTTACATGATAGTCATCCCTTGTCTGTGTTTGTTGAAAGAGAGTGATTTTTGTGAGCATATTGTTTAGGTGCTCTTTTTGTATATTTGTAACTTTCTTTTGATATTTTAATGCAATATGCACACCTCACAGATCCAGATGAGCCAAGGGACGAGTGGAATACCGCTTTCAAGACCCAAGATGAACTATACAAGTGGACATTGAAGCATTTTGGATTGTATAATATGCCCAGTATAATCATGAGGTTGAAGAATCGATGCTCCAGGCCAACATTGAAAAATTTGTGGTGATGTACTTCGATAATAAAGTTTGAGTTGTTGCGAGCAGAAAAGCAATATGCCCAACCAAAGAAGCACCACTTTATCACAACCAATGTATGATTTTTAGTTATATCGTGTCTAGTGCAAGCATTCAAATGGATCCTACAAAGATCGAGGCTATTAGTTAAGCCGCACCGTAGTCTTTCACCTAGCTTAGACAATTTTTAAGACTAGCGTCTTTACAAGACATTCATCAGGAGCTTCAGTAACATCACTCCCCTGAAAGAGCTTTTGAAAGAAGAGAAATTCCAATGGACAGATGCAGCTCAGAACAGTTTAGACACACTGAAGGAGAAGGTGACTCGGGCATTAGTTTTGGC
Organism: Phalaenopsis equestris; assembly: GCF_001263595.1. NCBI lineage: Eukaryota > Viridiplantae > Streptophyta > Magnoliopsida > Asparagales > Orchidaceae > Phalaenopsis > Phalaenopsis equestris. The sequence goes on from NW_018164679.1 coordinate 1,267,349, forward strand.
ATTATCAGATTTCAATCAGTTGTTCGAGGTAGAGTGTGATGCATCGAACGTGGGGATAAGAGTTGTGCCGAGCTAAGGAGGTCACCCCATAGTCTTTTTCAATGAGAAGTTGAATGAGTCTAGGAAGAAATATTCAACGTACGATAAGGATTTCTATGTTATTGTGAGAGCTCTTGAGCACTGAAGTCACTACCTACTGACGAGCGAGTTCACTTTATTCATGGACCATGAAGCCTTGAGATTCTTGAACAACCAAATTAAATTGAAGAGCTGACACACGCCTTGAGTAGAGTTCCTAGCATCATTTCAGTTTGTGTTTAAGCACAAAGCGGGGAGCCAAACCGTGTAGTAGATACACCGAGCTGTCGTCACTTACTGATCACTTTGATGCATACTTGAGTTGTGAGCTTTGAGGTGGTGAAGGAACTGTATGAGACTGACGGGGATTTTGGGAAAATCTACAAGCAGCGTCAGAAGAAGCCTACCGAGCAATGTTACAGAACTGATGGTTACATGTTCTATTTGATTAAGTTGTGTATTCCTAGACGTTTGTTGAGGGAGTCCATTGTTTAGAAAAGCCGCAGTGGAAGACTTGCACAATATTTTGGTAGGGATGAGACTCTCTCACTTGTGAGAGTACTTTTTTGGCCCTTACTGACGAGAGATGTGGAGCAACACATCAGACAATGTCAGATTTGTCGCATGGTCAAAACAAGGGGATAGCGTGCAGAACTATACACTTCATTACCAATACAGAGGCACCATGAGTTGATGTTAGCATGAACTTTGTGGTGGGCCTCCCGAGAACGCAACGAAACAAGGATTTTGTTATGGTTGTTGTGGATCGATTCTCGAAAATAGCACAAGGTGTGCATCTATGCGCAAGAGTTGAGTGATGATACAATTACAGACACATAAGGGAGCATAACAATTGTAGTATGGTGATCGGCGAGAATGATGGCAAGGGGTTGTGCATGTGTCATGAATAAAAAGAAACAAAGGTGCAGGCGATAGGAGGGGATTAGGGATGGAAACAAGCGAAACAAGACTAATGTCTTTGTGCAACGACAAGAAGAGCAAGGTGCGGGAAGCAAGATCATGAGAACGAGTGGGGGAAGTGGTTTTGTGGAGCAGTAAAGAACAAGGTAGCAACAGTTGGTCGGGGTAGCACAAAGTACAAGCAGCGGAAGCATCAAGCGAGGTGAGCATATGGGGTATCCTTTGGGTAGGAGTGCATGGAATGCAAAAGATGTAGAAAACCAAAATTAAAATCAAGACAAATGTATGATAACACTACGGATAATGGAAAGCAAACGGTACATACGATAGACTAGGCGAGTAACACTAAAGATAGCAGAAAATATAATTTATTGGAATGTAAGAAAAGGAGTGAAATATGTACTAGCAAATTAAGAAGATAGATTAATTGTAAAAATAGATAGGAAGGAAGGAGAATCGGCACCATGATTAGAGTTGTAAAATAAGGTGTAAATTAAAGATAATCACAGTCAACAGGTATGAACAAAGAAAAAGGAATCCGCAAGTCAAATTAACCTGCTTGAGAAGAGGTAAAAGACAATAATGAAAGATAATTTACTCCTTATCAGAGCTCTATGCCCCTTTCATGCAGAAAAGCTTGTGTAGGTTCAAATAGGAACCAGACTTTAACCAACCGGCTTCAGGAGATTTGAGTTGAAGGAATACGAGATCAGGGTAAAAATCCAATGCAAAATGATTAATTTATTCCCATTTAAAAAAAAAACAAAAATGCAACATGTTACAATTCAAAAAGACACTAAAAACACTTCAAATTTACTTTTTTAATCATAAATAACAATTAACACAAGAAAAGCTGAAGTAGAACACACCCATATTTTTTTACGTGAAGCTTACTTGGACATGAATTTGCAGTAGTTAAGGTACGTTATCCAACAAAGATCAGGGTGAGGAGTTTCAAAGCAAACCCAATCCTAATTCTGTTTATATTCCCAACAAATCAATATAGGAATTGTTAGAAGAAATCAACAACTGTAAAAATTCAAAGACAAACTTGTTCCAAAAAATAAAAGAAACTCTGCATATAAAATAGAAATAAAAAAAAAAACACGCCATAATAGGAATTGAATTTAAAATATATACAGCACGAACAACATTTTCCTCTGCAATGTCTTTCCCATAATCAAAACTAACAAAATTACTTGCACCAGAAAATAAGAAAAAAGTTACAACAGAAAAGATAAGAAAATGCAGCAAAGAAAATAAATATGTTTTTTTTCCCATCCACTACAAAAGCATTAATGCAACAAAATTAAGGATGAAAATGCTACGACTTTCCAAATGGACATTTCAGTATCTTTTTCTGAATGCAAGGATACATTCCAGCTTAGAAATTCATCAATTTGAATAAGATTACCTCCATATTTTGAATTTCCCTCTGCAATGCAGTCTTAAGTTGCTCAGTTTCCTGAATTCACATTAAAAAAAAAAAAAAGGTAAAACGCCCATTGAGAATTCAGAAACTAACAATATCAATTTATCCTAAAACTCAATGGTTCACAACAATAAATTGCTTCTCTTTCCAGCAAGCAAAAAAAAAAAACAAGTCTTTCAGTTATGAAGAACTTAAAGATCTACCACACAATTCTAATGTATTTACATATCAAACACCAAAATTTTGATATTTACGCTTGTAACACTTTGGTGTCATAATGAAAAAGTGCGTCTCACTTATAAAAAGACAGTAATTATGGTATTTTTTATGTTAGGTTAAATATTTGAGTGGTGTGCATGTAAATATCATTGTATATGTGTTTAATATGTAAATATATGAGAATTGTGTGGTATGTATGTAAATGCCCCAAATATTTACCTATCTATCTATCTTTTTTTTTTTTTTGAAAGCCCAAAAAGGCTAATATATTAACTAGAAAGAAAGATACAAATACAATGTGTTGGAGGACCCAAACATGACACCCTGCCCACACCAAAACCAAAAGGAGTTCCAAAATTAGAAAATACTGAAAATTACATAAGAGACAAAGAAAAACCCTAAAAATGTTGAAGTACATAGTATCAGGTGGCTAGAGAGCAACCCAATTTAGTTTTGTCTCTGCCTCTGGTTCTAGGAAAAGAGTAAGCTAATAAGTTGGTAAGATGATTGTCATTGCCAGTAGTAACCAATGTATCATCCAATATGTTCCCGAACTGGAGTCGGCCTCCATTTGTTTTCTTCCTCCTAGAATAGACCTGTCATTCCTCTTCTGAAGATTTAGTATGTGTTGGAGATGTGCAGATTGTTAAACATTAAAAGTAACTACATATTATACCGGATGCTCTGTTATTGGATCAAATGAGCACTCTCGCGTGTCTTGACATGTAAGTGAGTCTTCTTCAACAACAGTGGGTGGTATAAGCACAACTGGATCTGTAGCTGTAGTACGTTGTTCTTCCTCAGGAACTGTGGTGTTGTGAAGAGGATTGGGTTGCATTTTTTCAACAGGGATAATAGGTGGTTGTTCTTTAGTGATATTCGGCCTTAGATGATGATGCAAACGATAACAAATTGTAGAGTTGTAGCCAAACATACTACAATGAGAGCAATAAGGATGATGTGATTCCATTTCAACCTTTTGCACATACTCGTTGTCAATAGTATCAATTCGTATCTCATCTGGAGCTGATTGAGTGATATCACTCTCAACTAACACACAAGCCACAGAGGGTCTAGTGACAGCAAGCATAGGATTATCCACCTTGAGAGACTTATCGTAAGCAGTTGCTAAAGAGTAGAGGATTTCAATGTTGAACAGATGTAATCTTAACCCCAGAAACTTTATCCAAACAGGAATGATAGGGGACACCGCTTTTGGATCAAAATCGACAGTCCACTTCAGAGATTTCATAAAACGATTATCAAACTTGATAGTTTTTCGAGAGAAAATGCGAGTGTAATCAACATCATGAGATAGTTGAATAAGTATGTCTACCATCAAGTAAGTCAATGTTCCAACTGCCCAATAATTTCATGGCATCAAACTCCTTCCTAATGATCTCCAGTTTTTGGTTACTATAAAGGAATTTCCCAAGTTTTTTAATAAAAGTGTGATCACCTCTACCTTTAAGAGCCTCGTGAAAAAATTCTGGAACATTGCAGGACTTACCGATAGCAAAACCAGACATTGAATCTGGAGGAGGAGAACTAGCAGGAAGGGCAAGTCGCTGGCAAGAGCATTTGCATAGGAACGGAGCATCGAGGCCATCTCCCTCACCAGATGGTCATGGTCAGGACAGAAATAGTCTGGCGGGCCGCAAAGATGCGAACAGGATACGAGAAGAAATCGTCTGTCGGGCAGGAACAGCCGCGTCCTTCTGCGAACAAGAACGTCTGTCGGGCAGACGAATGCGAGCAGAGAGGCGCATCGTCGTTTAGGAGATGACGTGCGAATAGTTTGTCGTCTTCAGGCACCTGCAAGATGGCGAGCAGAAGACACAACTTGACGAAACAGTCGAAGACGGATTAGATTGGTGTGCGCAGCTCGACGAGACAGTCGAAGATGATGGAAGACGAAATGGAGCGAACTCTTCGAGCGTGAGATTACCGTGGCAGAGGCTAGGGTTCGCCATGTATTCAGTTTTAATTCTACTCAAATGAAGGCCTATAGTAGACCTTTATAGTTCAAGTTTTTCTTGGATTTTTACTCTCGTCTTATCCACGAGAAGGATATCATCAGCAAAAAACATACACCAAGGTAAATCCTCCTGTAAATGTCTAGTAAGACCATCCTTAACTAAAGCAAAAATATACGGGCTTAAAGTCGATTCCTGATGTAATCCAATAGAAATGATGTAATTTAACAGAAATAGTAAAATACTTGGTCAATCCTCCATCAATTCAAACACAAGTAACACCTCTAGTATACATATCTTTGATGACTTGAATATAATTCATATCAGCACCTTTCTTCTCAAGAACTCTCTAAAGGATATCTCTTTGAACCTTATCGTAAGCTTTTTAATTAAATGTAAATCCTCCTTATTATCTCTGAACTTCTCCATCAAACCTCCCAATAAATGTATAGCTTCAATGGTAGACCTACGCGACATAAATCCAAATTGATTATGAGAAATTTTTATAATACGTCTTAACATATGTTCAATTACTCTCTCCTATAATTTTAAAGTATGACACATTAAATAAATTCCTTTATAATTTGCATACTCTTGTGCATCTCCTTTATTCTTAAAAATGGGGATCAAAATACTCTTCCTCCACTCCTCAAGCAAGTTTTTAGTTTTTAAAATAATATTAAAGAGTTTAATGTCAATTATTTTTATTTATAGAAATTTTTCTTTTGATTATTTAAATACATCTTTTGCTACTTGTTTAATGGTGTTTGTTAACATCCCAAAATTTGAAAATTTGAATTTTACTCAAAAATAATAATTTTATTTCTGTTTTTTAGATTCCCCCATATAATTCTATGATGAAGTGTCCTAGTATTATTTATTTTACAAATCTTCATCTTAAAATCTAGAACTAATAATCGATGTAGGGTACTTAAATTCTCACTTGAAATGACTATACAATCTTTACAATCTCGACGATCTCTTCTTCTCATAAGAAAACAATCAATTTGTGTTTTATTAAATCCATTCTTATAAGTAATAAGGTGCTCATCTTTTTTCTTGAATAATTATTAGTAATAATAAATCATACAACAACAACAAACAACAACTCTTCATTAGACACTCCAAAACCGTAGCCACCATAAATATTTCTGAAATCTTCTATTACTCTACTGACATGTCCATTTAAATCTCCTCTAATAAAAATTCTTTCTTCAAGAGGTATCATTTCTATTAAATCTTCTAAGTCATTCCAGAATTTATTTTTAGACTCTATATCCATACCTACTTGAGGAGCATAAACACTTATAATATTAAAAATCTTAGTATAAAAAATAATCTTAAGGGCTATTATTCTATCTCCAACTCTATTATTTTTTACAACATTATCTTTCAAACTCTTATCTATAATTACACCTACATCAATTCTAGTGCGACTTTTCACATAATACCAAAGTTTAAAACCTAAGTTATCAATCTCCTAAGTCTTTTCTTCAACCCATAAGATATTAATCTTTCTATATATCATAATATAAATTAATTACATTAATTTACCATTGAGAGTACCTATATTTCAAAACCTTATCATAATTCAAAATCTTATCATAATATTAGTTTCATTAGTTACATCAACTAACTTCTTTACTCGCATCGGTTCGTAACGTGTGAATCCTTACTTATTTGAAACTATACCTGGGCGCCGGTGTAGATACCCTTATTTGAAACTATACCTGGGCGCCGGTGTAGATACTTTTCACTATATTCAGGCAATATAGCGCGCCGCTTCCAGGGGACGCCTCAGTACTTACAAAATATTCAAAAGGATTCATGTTATGGTTTTATTTCGATAAGTTTTACGCTGGTTGTCGATTACCTAATGCAACCTTCTACTTTTCACATCCGAACTTGGGACCAGCAATGACAGTGTTACAAAAAAACTTCTAATAACCAATCATAGCCTACAAATGCCTTATTTAACATATATAAATAACACCAATAAATGAAATCGCCCCTATTCTAGGAATTCATGTATATCCTTAACAATTTCACATTTAATTTATCATAGCTCATTTTGAGGCATCCTACTCTTTGAGGTAACAAGGTAGCTAGCTTAAGAGAAAGAAGTGATCATTAACATCTTCAAATGACCAAACCAGCCAACACATGATCAAAACAACAATCGAAACATGAAGCTCTATAAGAAAAATGGCTCAAAAAGTTAAAATTGAACTAATAATTCGCACAACAACATCTACGAAGGGCAGAAACAAGACCACACCCTATCTGTGAAGCCGACGAAGATATCCTCTCGAATTCATTCACATTCCTGCACACAAGTCTCTCGATGATCATGCAAAGCCACTCTATCATTTATTTTGTATGAGAATAAACGATAACATCAAGCATTTTCAATCACAAGGTCCCAAATCAGGGATTAAACAAACGTCAAAATTTTCATTTATTAAAAAAGTCATGAAATTCTTTTAACAAATAAGGGAAAAAAACAAATCAAGCCTATCAAAAATAAGAGTTGATTAGTGGTGGAATGGCCTTCTCTCTATCCTTAAGCACTCAACATTCGTCCAAACTCTCTCAAGGAGCACAACCCATCCTTCTCACTTGGTCTATGATTCTCTCCATCGCTGACAAGTTCTTTAGGGCATCCTTGAGCAACATTGGTGCACAGTTTTCCTTGATTTCAAAGATCTTGGCATCTAATAATTCCTCTGGTAAGGGATACCCAACTCGATAAGGTATAAATCACCATGTCAAGCGTCAAGTTTGTAGCTTTTTCCAATGATTAAGATATTTTTATGGACTTAACTGTATCTTTAATAATACTCAGCTTATGCTTATGCTCATTCGAGGATCTCTTCAAGTCATATATCTTGTTAATGAACTTACCCACCTTGTTGCTCGGCGTAGACACCTCCAAAGTTGTTAAAATTGGGTCGAACACTGAACTACAAACAAAAGTTTTGGGTTTAACTGTTCAGCCAAAATTAAATCAAAGAATGAATCAAATGACATAATAGATATTTAAATTATATTAACATAACTGAAGAATGAATTGACATAATAGATATTTAAATTATATTAACATAACTAAATAATGTAATAATGATAATAACGATATTTTTATCAATTCAAGATACATTGTTCTAATTTAGTAAATTTTACTCCTAACAAAATTTAAATATTTTTATCTAGTCGTAATATAAATATTTTATTTTTAGTAATCCAATAAAGATCAAAAAATTAAAAATTGATCGATATTAGAACTGGCTAATTCATCAAACATTGAATTGGTCACATAGGTCGTAGATGTTAGTCGTGATGATGCTTATAGGTCACCAAGGTTGGAGTCGCACGCTGCATAAGCTGTAGATCATGTAGATCGTAGTTGGTCACGTAGGCAATGAGGATGAGTTGTGATAACGTACATAGGCCATAAAGACCAAAATTGGGAACTGCATGAGCTAGGAACCATGTAAGACATTGTTGGTCACATATGTCATAATGATGAGCTGTGATAATGTTCGTAGGCCAATGAGGTCGGAGTCGAGAGCTGCAAAAGTTGTGAACCATGTATGTCGTAGTCAATCACGTTGAATTATTTTAATAATTCCAAATGTTTCACATTTTAAATTATTTTACAAGTTCAAATAGTCCAAAATTTCGAGTCATCTCAAAATTTCAGCAATCTCCCGACATATCCCCCAATTAGGTGGCCTTGGAGAGAATGTTTGTGTTCCCAGTTGTCTTAAAAGATGGATTGGTTAGTGTCGTGAGACACTGTTGCTAGAAAACAACTTTTCAGATGGCTTAAAGAGAACATCGATGGTGTCGTTCTCTTCTCCGGGGCAGCTAGCATGGGAGGCATTATTTGCAATGAGAAAGGAGATGGGCCCATTGCTACCGGACACTACTTTCACCATTGGGATAATGCCCAAGTTGAGGTCCAAGCTATCAATCCTCGCCAGAACATTTACCAATCATGGATGCATGCGTGGAAGGGTATCATCATCGAAGGCGATAATGTCAATATTATGTAGTTTCTGAGATCTACTATGAAGCGGGACATTTGGAGGCATAGACCACTTGATGCACTGGATTTTGCTTTCCTCCTGAACTTTAAACAAATTCTATTTTGTTATACACCAGGAGATTGTAATAAGGTCGCTCATTTTTGCGCCAGGCGCGCCCTTAACATTTTTTTTTTTATTTTTTGATGCACGTAGATGATGATTGGGAACTTAGTACTATACTTATAGATGACAGGTCTCTTTTTTGTACACTATCAATGTATACATGCATATTTCTTGCACATTTTTTATATATTAATGCACATGCATATTTTCACGGAAAATAAGTCTTCCAACCCACTGATTTTTAAAGACACGTCGGGCCTTCAATTAATTTGCAAAAAGCTAAACACAAGCACACATTTTCCCAAACTGATACTAAATTTCCCTGAAAAGGTACTCAAGTTTACCAAAACTTGAGTAATTAAATTTCCTTATTTTAAAAATAAATCTTAAAATGAGTACTCAAATTTTCCCTGAACGGTATTTAATTCCTTGGACAAGTACTCAAGTTTCCTCGAATGTGCATTTTAAAACTCTCTTGCTTTTTATTATTTTCTTTCCAAATGAGTACACAAATTTCCTTGAACGGTACTTAAATTCTTCAAACAAGTACTCAAATTTCCTCATACAGGTAAAATTTTCTCGAATGAGTATAAAAGAAAATCACTTCTTTTTCGAGCAAGCAACGGCGACGGTGGCAAAATGCAAAACAAAAAATACAACTCTCTTTCTCTCTTTTTTTGTCATTTATAAATATCTCCCCCTCCAACATACATATCAGACAGGTTTCTCTACTGGTTTTGTGCATGAAGAGTTGCTACAGATTCGAACAGATAGAAATAAGATGGGTTTCTCTGCCGTGCAAAACAAGTGAAAGGGGGTTCGGTCGAGGCCAGCAATCAAGGAAAAAGAAAGCTTCAAAGTCTCGTGTAAAGAGAGAGCGGGAGAGAGAATGATATGGGTTTCTGTCTAGTGGATTTCCAGGTTCTTGTCACATGTGAAATAGAGCAATAAGAATGAGATGGGTTTCAGTTTGCAGTAGGAGCGGAAAAAGGGACATGGAGGTAGAACAAGCCGGGCATTGTAGCATGAGGCGTAAGTGAGAAGTGGGCAAACAGTTTCGGTGCAGGGGGCCTGAGTTGATGAACATAGGGAGAGCGGTAGCAAAAGAGGCAAAAGAACGTGCGAAGGAGATCGAGTGAGGAGCAAGAGGAAGATTGCGAGAGTTCGTGCGGTTCAAATATAAAATAGAGCAAGGGGGAAAGAGCATGAGTTTTGTGGTTTCTAGAAGTAATAGAAGAAGAGTGGGGCTAATTTAAATTGCGATTTTAAAAGGGGGCCAAGAGAAGCATGAAGGAATAGGTTCGTAAAATTGCATGTGGAACATTTCTATTTTTTTACTTAACATTAATTATATTTAATTAAACTTAATTAGCAAGATTAATAATCTTTAATAAATTTTTAATGACAACATAAATATTATCAAAAATAGCACTTGAAGTACAACCAAGTAATTGTGATGTTATGTGGAAATCCAAGAGGACCTAAGGGTGACCAAGAAAAATTGTGGACTTACCAACAGAAATTCTCCTTGAGGGAGTTACCAAGAAACAATAATCAAAAGACATTCCTGAGAGTAATGTATAGTGAAGGTTAATTAGTATTAACACGTATGAAAAAGAAAAAATTCTCCTTGAGGGAGTTACCAAGAAACAATATTCAAAAGACATTCCTGAGAGTAATGTATACTGAAGGTTAATTAGTATTAACACGTATGAAAAAGAATGTTTCCATGTCTTGAACAAATTTTCAAGATTACACTTTCCCCTCATTTCAAAGTAATATAAACGCTTTTGTAGAATTTTGAAATGTTCGTCGAGAACTTTGCTAATCAATAGACATTCAATCCTTTGAAATGTGCATACTTCTTTATTGTGAAATGAATTTCAAGACTTGTCCTTCATATCTACCCCATATTGCAAATTTATGATGAACTACGCTCAAAGAGAACTAATATCATATCACAAGCATTTTTATATTAACTCTCATAGATCTATGCTAGTAAGGATGTAATCGGTGGCCTCCGTCTATATGATTTAGTTATAAAATGGCTACCAAAAAAATATTAGTTAAAATTTGAGCCTTCCAACAGAGTGACTACAAAATGACAATATTATATTATACTTATAGTTGCAACCCATATGTTCCACAAAAGTTCTACCACTTGACATGTGAATCATTAGGATACATTTGATGAGGCAAAAAGTATGGTCAACTTAAAATTGTCCCTCCATACAAATATCCACAAGTTTGCAAGGCCGTCCAAAACTCATGACTGCTGATAAGGAAGGATTAATCGGTTAGGTTGGGTCAATACTCTCCCCTTGACAATGTAGATCATGGTCCATTATAATTCAGAAAGATGGAATCATGGGATTTTGATTGAATTTATCACCCTGCTGTGGGGGACAAAAGCAAGTTACTACAGTAGCGGTATTGCGGTTCTGCAAATACTGCAATCCGCTACTTCCACCAACAAGAATTCACATTGTCGAATTGACTTTGTTTATGTTTTATTTTATTTTCTGAAAATTTTAAGTTTTTGTTTCTTTCCTTTCTAGTATTTTCCTAAATATGTATTGCATTAGGGTTTTGGAGGGTCAGTTTTTATGTTAGTTCCTATTAGGATAGTCGTCAGCGTCCAATTTTTCCCCTGCCAGGATTGTTTCTAAAGGCAAGTGGTGTTTGGATTGCATCTCGTTCCAAGATGATGGTTCGCTCCCAAGGGCCGAGAGGTGCTTCGGTTGCATCCAGTTCACATGGGAGTGGTTATCTCGGACTTTTCTTGTTCCCACGTCCATCCTTTTGCTGTTGTCGTTCGCTTTGCTCGCCGTAGCTGCCCAAGACAGCATCTGATAGCTATTTTCTGCAGTTCCAGCTGCCGTCTGTTTCACCTGCAACCTAGCCATCCATATCGCTGCCGCCATCCGGAAAACAGCACCTGCTGTTTTCCTAATGTCCCTCCGCCCCCTACTAGCTGCCACTCCTCAAAATCCACTCCAGCAGGTGTTATACTTCATCACAATGCCCTGAGGATAGCCGCCCACTGCTGTTCCTGCCTTCTCAACCGCTCCTCCCCTCCCCCCTTGCTGCCGCCAACCCCGCATCACTAGCTCCTGGGCTGTTGCTTATCTGAACAGCCTTCCCGCATCAATTCCAGCAGCTTGTTTGTTGTCTAGAGCCTGGGAAACTGTCTCCTTGCCATTTCTACTTGTGAACCACCCTTTTCCACCATCTGCTACCTTTTAGCCCCTCACCGACCATCACCACCACCCCTTCGGATATAATCCTAATTGTCTTTGTGTCATGTATGTTGCTATTTCTATTTGCTTTTGTGATTGCATTTCTCCAATTCTGAATTTAGTAATAATATTTGATTCTTCTATATCACTGTTTGGGTTAACTCCGATATCACACCCTTTTTCCCACCATCCGCACAGCTCACAACAATAAATTTCACTAGTCTAAAACCCTAATTATTGATATCATACACTGGATATTTAGTGCCTAATGATTTACTTCAATCGAAAGTTACTCTCATTATCGACAAATATAATAAAGCATAAGAGCCTACACCTATGGGAAGCATTAGATCAAAAATCCTCACAAATTGAGGGTGAAATCTCCAGGTGGTGTCTTATATAGAATCCAATCTATCTTCTAAAAATTTAACCCAAAATGACAACAAAACACTCACAAGAAACAAATGTATGACGTTTCAGAGCCCATGCCATAAAATGTTCTACCTTTTTAATCTTAAATCAAATAATGTGTAAGAGACCAAGGTAAGAGAAAGAGAAAAAATGGGAATGCCAAAGATGCAACAAGTCTTGTCATTGATCTTGCCTCTAGACTATTGGATATTAAAACACAAGTAAACAAGAAAATGCATACACTTCCACTACATGAAAATAAGTAGCGTCGAAATTTTTTGACGCAACTATTTACGTCGGAATTCCGACCATTTTTCGGCGAAAAATATGTATTGTTATTTGCGGCAAAAATTGTCGGATTTGCCCCTGATAATTCGACGCAAATGAGTACTCAGAAGCAGCGAAATTTACTATTATGTTGCAAGAGTTTTTAAGACGGATTTGCATCCAAAAAAGCCGACGCAAACTGTCACTTAAGAGCATTGAAAAAATCCGACGCAAAGTCGACGGAAAAGTTGATGCACAAGACCTAAAATTGTTATCCCGCGCCCTTGCAATCAATTTTCATTTTTGTGCCCCACAGCTCTCGCTCTCGCTTCTGCTCCCTTTCGCGACAGCCAAACACCCTTCTTGTTACTACAATGTCATCGGTCGTCGTCATCTCGCCATTGTCGTCCCCCTCACCATCGTCGTTGGCCATCGTGCTCCGACAGCTCGCTCTTGCTCCCTCTCGTGGCAGCCAAAACACATCTCCCTTTCTCCCTCAACCATTTGAGTTGTAAGCATGATCTTCTTCCTCTCTTTTAATCTAATGACAAGGCTTTCTTATTTGATTTAATCATTGTGAGTTATGGATGGATTTCTTGATCATTTGGCGGATAAATTTGTGATATTTGCCTATTCTTGCGTTTGTCCTTAGCTTTGCCATAGGATTTGAGGTTTTATTTTTCTCTATTACAATGTTTATGGATGGTTAACATTATCGCTAAAGGCCTTCGTTTGAGTAGAACTAAATCTGAATGCATGGATTATAAATTTGTTTGTAGTAAATCTAGCGGTGGTGTTGTAGGTGATCAAATCATTAGAATGAGTGAACATTTTAGATGTCTCGAGTCTATTTTTCGAAGTGACGGTGATAAAGATGTGAATGTTATTAGTAGAATGCAAGTTGGATGGATAGTTGAAGTGGAGGAAAGCATCAAGCCTATTGTGTGATAGAAAAGTGCCGCTTAAACTAAAAAGAAAATATTATAAGATGGTGATGAAACCTGCATGCAATGCTTTATGCCGTAGAAAGTTGGCCTATGAAAGAGAAGCATAAAACTAAGTTAAGTGTTGTGGAGATCTGAATGCTTTGGTGGACGAGTGGCTTGAAACTTAGAGACAAAATGCAAGATGAATATGTATCCGTGAAAAAGTTATTGTAGCTCCAGTGGCAGACAAGATTAGAGAGAGTCATCTTAGATATTTGATCATATTAAACGTCGACCATTTGATGATCTGGTTAGAAGAGTAGATGTCCTAAAATCGACATTTTTAAAGAAAGGTAGAGATAGATAGAAAAGGACTTAGGCATATTGTATAAGAAAATGATCTTAATATATAAGAATTAAATGAAAATATGACACTTCATAACGGTCAATAGAGAAAAGAGATTATGTAGCCGACCCCACTTATTAGCATAAAGGCTTGTTGTTGTTGTATAGAGATTATAATACCGCATCTATAGAGCTTACATCCATTGATGTTTTGTTGTTGTTGTTGTATGGTAGAAAGAAACATGTTAATGAAATGAATCCAACAAGTCCAATATCACTTAATTTAAAGTTCACCAAAATGTTTAGTGAGAGTCACTCCCTTACCAATTTGTAGGTTGGTTGTTTGTAGTGTGTTTGTGAAACTGTAAAAAAGATAATGTGCAGGAGAGTGGATGTTTATTATTGTATTATGTACACCTGATTTCTATTTATACTAATCTATAAAACTACATCTATGCTATATATGAATATCTCTAATTTGAGAGCTTAGATGTATAATAGATTATTTCCAGAAATAAAAATGCTAACTTATGAGTTCTTAAATGGAGTTGAAAAATTCGTGCAAGTGGCATCACAGTTGTCCATCTATCATTCTGAGAGTAAGTTCTGGTGTTTTTGTGTGAAGCACAAAAATTAAGCATATCTGCAACCTGAAGAAGTTAAAAGTTGGATTTTTACCGCAAGAGATTCAAACCTAAATTTTGGTATTGGACTATACATTGTGAGGAAGAACCAAAAGTTCAATTCAATCAAAGAAGTGTCTCAACAAGTTATGCTCCTTCTGCAGATGAACAAGATCCTGACACATATGAAGAAAAGGTTCACGATGCTCAAAGAGTTTAATTTGTTGCGAGCGTTTAATAAAAAAACTAAAATACTGAATAATAAATCACAACAGTTCTATGACTTATTGAACACTGCACAACAACCTTTATGAGATTATTGCACTACACATACAGAATTATAAGTAGCACTGAGAAAGTTTAGCATTAAATCTGATTTTAACATGCCCAGAAAAACATTCAATCAGGTAGCAACATTATTAAAAAAGACAAACGCTACAGGGAATTTAGTGTAGGATGAACTGTATAAAACTAAAAAGCTAGTTTCAAAGATAATGCTAAAAACTGAGAAGATCGATTGTTGTGTTAATGAGTGCATGATATATTACAAGATGATGCAATCAAGAAGACTTGCCAATTTTGTGATGCGGGCTGATTCAAACGAAGGGGGCAAAAGAGTAAAAAATTAGAAAAATATTTCATACAAGTGTCTCTTTTATTGTGCGCACATACACAGGCTTCAGAGATTGTTCACTTCTATGCATACAAAATCTCATAAGATTTGACAAAATATTGGATCTATTAATGCTAATTCAAAAAGTCATCCGTCACATGGTGAGGCCTAGAGACATTTTGATCGTACTTACCCGGAATTTATAGCCGAAACACGTAATGTCAGGCTTGGGTTATGTGTAGATGGCTTCAACCCGTACAGTCACGCCGCAACCCCTTACTCATGCTGGTCAGTAATCATTAGGTTGTACAATTTGATGTCATACACTAGATCAATGGAGAATAATATTTGAGTTGAAATAGGTAGCAACATTATTAAAAAAGACAAACGATATGTGCATGATTGTCATTCTTATTTCTGACGTTGATCATATCAGGTTGACATACCCTCAATGCAAAAAAACATTCAATCAGGTAGCAACATTATTAAAAAAGACAAACGATATGTGCATGATTGTCATTCTTATTTCTGACGTTGATCATATCAGGTTGACATACCCTCAATGCAAAAATTGATGTCTACTTACAACTTTTGATTGAAGAGTTTCAAATGTTATGGGAGACGGGTGTGCTTGCTTATGACATTGATAAGAAATAGAATTTTCAAATGAGGGCGGCTCTTATGTGGATAATTAGTGATTTTCCGTCACATGGGATGCTAGCTAGTTGAAGCACAACTGGGAAATTGGTTTGTCCTTACTACATGGATATG
Organism: Phalaenopsis equestris; assembly: GCF_001263595.1. NCBI lineage: Eukaryota > Viridiplantae > Streptophyta > Magnoliopsida > Asparagales > Orchidaceae > Phalaenopsis > Phalaenopsis equestris. The sequence goes on from NW_018164679.1 coordinate 1,283,321, forward strand.
ACAAAAGCATTTAGTCTAAATCATGGAAGGAAAAATAGCTAGTTTGATTGTCATCAAAGTTTTTTAGGTTGCGATCGCCCATTTAGAAGGAACATAGAAGTATTCTTCAAAAACAGGGTTGAAAGATCAAGTCCGCCCCTTAGGAAAATTGGAGTTGAAATATTGCAAATGATCAGTGAAATATCAAAAATCACCGAGAGACTACTGTTAGCTTAAACTCATATTCCTAATTTCAATGTCACGCAACTGGACTAACTGGAGTATATTTTGCGATCTTTCGTACTGAAAAATTAATCTGATTAGATATTATCTCGATATTATGCATATTGAGAAAAATTTTTTTGATAGCATCTTCAATACTGTGATGGATATTAAGGGTAAACAAAAGAGAATGAAAGCTAGAATGAACCTGAAAGAGTATTGCGAAAGGAAGACATTATAACTTCAGGAAACAAATGCAGATAAATTAATAAAGCTCAAAATTGCATAGTCATACACTAGATCAATGGAGAATAATATTTGAGTGGGTGAATTCTCTGAAGTTTTTCAATGGTTGTGTTTCAAATTTAAGCCGTTGTTTTGACTTGGGAAAGAGGAAGGTATTTGGCATGGAGAGTCATGGCCGTCATACATTTCTGCAGTGTTTATTATCTTATTGCATTTTATGCGTTGTCGAAGCAGGTGCTTGACCCATTGATCAAAGTCAGTATATTCTTCAGAGTTGTGTGCAGGGACACTGAATTTTGACTCGTTAAGACATCTTATACGAGTATTTCCCTATTACTATGTAAACTTGAGCGGATATCTCCTCCTGATTTCCTTGACTCTATGAAGCATCTGCCTGTATAGATGGATGTATTCCTTTGAGAGATATATCTTCCTAACGCATACATCGCGAGTAGCATTTTATTTCACACTAAACGACCACCATAATCAATATAAAATGCCATTGTGCTGCAAATTTTTAAATAAAATAAAAAAACAGTTAAGAATAAAGCAAATCTAGATGGATCGATATGCGAAGCATATCTGTTGCAGGAGACCATAATTTTCTTCTCTTATTATTTTGAGCAAGGCATTCAAAGACATTGTAGTTGAGATGCTCTCACAGCCAGAACTATACGTATATCAAATATCAGGTGAGTCATCAGGGAGGCATGGTACACAATATCAAAGCGATAAAAAGATTCGGTCAACTGCATTGTATGTTCTGATGAACTGTGATGAAGTCAATCCATTTATACAATAAGATTCACGGTCCCCAAACTTAACACTGTTTATTATTGAGAAAGTTATCTATATACTAACTTATTCGAAAATACAAATGACAATGTTGTAAGCTGATTATTTATTGACAGCTAGAACATGCAAGATGAATGTTTGATAAACAAGAAGGTCGAAACAGAATTTCCAACATAATACGCAGAAGCAACTCTTCAAATCACATGTACGTATATAATCGTCACATTTAAAATTATACTAATAGTACCTCTTAAATTTTTATAGGTTCACAATAGAACTAACAGAATCACATATCAGAGATTATTAAACCTTGCTTGAAGGCCTAATCGCAGCGTTACTATATAGAAGATATTTGATGTAAACGGTTATAGATTCCACACAAGTTCTTGGTGTGAAAGGAACAAAATATATAACCATGGTGTTGTTGTTAAAAGAAATATACACACCGATAGCGAAATTAGTTATTACATTGTACTTGGTGAAGTAAGTCAATTGCAATATCCAGGTAATGTCAGCTACAATGTATACTTAATCAGCTGTCAGTGATTCGGTCCTATTCTAAATCGAGGAACTTGAACACTTATGTCTTATGATATCATCGAAGCCAAAATAAACTGACGATACGCGAAGTATGATCTATTTGTTCTGGCACACAAAACTACATAGGTTTATTACCTTCAATGCCTTATAGAGTAAGAGATAAAGTTGATTGGGTTGTAGCTATGAAGAATAAACCAACAAAAATTATTGAGTTGCATAGCATTATAGAACCAATTCACCAAGAGGAAGGTATGTTAGATTTTCGTATTCACGGTAGCATAAATGATGAAATGTTTGCGCTAAGAGGATACCAAGAGGATTTTTGAAGAGGTTTCTCATGGTATGAGAATGAAGAAGAAATTTTAGGTTTATCTTTCACGATGAGTTCCTCTGTTGAAACTTAATAAAAAAGGTATGTAATTTTAGATTAATGGTTACCACAGCTACTTTTTTCTTTTACTTTTGTTGTATTGAGACATAGTTGTTTACTCTTATTTTTCCTATTTTAGACATAGTTGTTACTTGTCTTATCTTTATTGCACCGTTTATTTATGCTTATGATTATTTTTACTGTCAGTACTAATCTTATTAATGTCATTCCTTTATTTGCAAATGGCCACAGGTGGTGCAGGTAAGCCACCTCAGAGACACTGTGTTCTGGGACACTAGAGATAACCTACCGTAGCAAGAATAGGAGGTCGTCTACTTCTGCTATTGCTTCCACCATTGCTACCCCACCTGCTGCTGACACATCTCCTATGACACCTGCTCCCACAACCACTGCTTCCACCCTTCCTTTGACACCTACTCCCGAACCCGCTGCTAGCCCCTCCTGTAACACCTGCTCTCGCACCCGCTGCTGCCGAGCCTCTTGTGACACTTGCTCACCCACAGACTGCTTCCCTGTCTGCTGCCTCAGCACCTACTCCCCCACCTACTGCGATTAATAGTGTTACTGGCACACCTACTATCCTACCACTTCCAGCCCCACCTGCTTCAACATCTCTTGAGCCTGGCCCCTTGACTCCTGCACCCCCTAAGGGTACATTTACTGCCAGAAGGGGACTCGTAAGTTATTTTTAAGAGTATATTATATTTATTCTTCATTCTATATATTTTTTCATAACTATTTTTTTTTCTAAGTAGATTCATTCCCCACAAGATGCACATAACCTGCATCACAGAGATTATCAAGAGCAGGAAAGATAGCACTATCTCCCATGGAAAGAGATCTCAGTAGCCACTCGCGGCTTGTGATTCAGAGAATTCGAGGTACAATCATATAATTTGATTTAGATTTGTGAATTTAATTTGATTTTTTATACTAACATGTGGATTATTTCTTATTTTGCAGAGGGCCTTCACCTGGATCCCAGAGTACCACCATCAGATCCACTAAATCTTTGAGATTTGTGGCAGACATCACCTTGGAGACATGTTCACGACAATCCACCAGAGGAGCGAGTGGGCCTGTCCGAACGCTGAAGAGCTTTGGGGTCAGTTGACCGCAACCCGAGCCTCTCCTACTTATGAGAGAAAGAGGTAGATGAACCGAGCGAACCAGGCGCACTGGGCGATGGGAGGGCCAGGGGAGCTGTGCTTCATATTGGCAGATTAGTCCCCCATACGGAGCACTACAAGAGGTTGGCAAGATTCTTTTAAATGCTTAAAAATTCAGTATTTGATGTAAATATGTGGCGCTAACCAATTTGATAGGTTGCACAGGTGAAGGAGTTGAGCAATGAGCCCTCTATTACAGAGCAGCACGTCCAAACTCATCGGCACCCGGGGATGCAGCAGTGAGTCTCGGACTATTCCCAACAGGTTGTTGAAAGTATAAAAAAATTTAAAACTTTATTTTGACAATTACTATTAAAAATGGGAATTAAATATTGATATTAATTTTGCAACAGTTTGAGCAGCTCTAAGAGAGACACTTAGACACTCAACCTCAGACTTCTGTCAACAGCAGTGTTAGTCAGTCTGCCACCTCGCATTTCGAGTACAATCTTTGGACTCAGGCGGTGGAGAAGAAGGGGAGGGTTTACGAAGAACAAAGCTTTCGAGGTCGAGATTTCCCGCGATCTAATGTTGAGTTCCCCAAGATTCTCACAGCCAGATCAGGAGTCTCTTGTCAGGCAGGTCGCTGCAATGAATGAAGAGCGCCGACAGTTGCATTACAGATGCTTGAAGACCAAAATCAAGTCAATGACTCTATAGCACGCATGACAGAGACTTTAGCATATCGTCAAGGCAAGCAACAAATGGCAGTCATAGCGGAGAATGAGGAGGGAGATGATGAGTAGTTTCATTTTATGTTTTCCTTTATCTGTCGTCATTACATTGAACATTTATTGTAGATTTTTTAGTTAATTTTATCATTCTTATTTGGGATAATTTCTAACAGTATATTACTTTTCATTATGGATATGTATTTGAGCTTTGATCTGTGTTGATAGGGATGGATAAAATGTGATTGAGATGTGTATATTGTATTGCATGCAGGTTGTGAAAATGTAATTGCTCTTTTGTACTTTTTTCTGTATAGCAGTTTTATCTTATTTGCATCCAGTTTGCGTCGAATAATCCGACGTTAAAACGACAATAATATTCTACCGTTCTTCGACATTATTGACTGCAAATTGGATGGTTATACGACGAATGATATTAACGTATGATATTTAGTTTGACACACATGTAACATAAACAAATTCGATGATAATACGACGCAAATGTTTTGCATCAAAGTTTTGCGACGCTAGATGTACGGCATTAAAATTATGGACCCCTGATTTACCCGTGAAAAAAAACCGACAGAAATCGAACTTAAATCCGATAATAAACCTCAATTATCGTCGGATTTGCCTATTCCTGCAGTGTTCTTCTCAACAATGATTTTTCAAGTTTCTGGAAAGTACCGATAACAATTGATTCACAAAAAAAAAGGTGACATAAGATTTTCCTCAAAGAATAAGGCTTCATTTGTCTGTAAAAACCAAGGAAAACGTTCAATGTCCAAATAAGAAACATAACATGAAAGCATTATGTGATTTCATATGCTTCTAAAAGAAAATAAAAATAAGAAGATGCTAGACATGAAGCGCTTAAAAAAATATGATGACTGAAGTGAAATTTTGAGAGTACCTCGTATGGCCAACCAACGACAACAAAGACATCTAGTGAGTAGCCATCATTTGTTGAAAATGCATGCGCTTCTTGAATGTTAAGACCAAGCTCAGCAAGAAGAGAAGTCAGCTGGAAAATGGAATAAGTTTATTAAATCAGATTGCTTTAAAAAAATTTAACTTAAAATTTCATAAGAATCATTTTGACTACAAACAATAAAGGGAATGACTAAGTGCGTGGAAATTACAAACAGGAGAAAGAAGAAAATGTGCCCAAGGTTTTATGAATTCCCAAAGGACCTGACAGAGCCTTGTCTCAAATAGATGATATTATCACCATCACAATATAATAACTATTTACAAACAGATCCTTCTTAATTTATCACACATTCAACTTAACATTCTCATCTCTTTTACAATCAACATATTTATCAACAACTTCATACGAGATATAGACTAATAGAGTCCAGCAAGCAATAGAGTAAATAACTACACTACATTTTTTTTTTCTAGGAGAAAAATAAGAACCTACTCATAATGCAATAAGAGGTCTTATCTTTTCTACTGTTTCAAAGATCCATATTTGTTACGAGGATCAAGGTGTCTGTTTATAGAGAGCTCCCAAATAATTTTGTACTTTTAAGTTTATTAGCCAACAAAATACGACTACTTGGCCAGCTAAGAATAACTACCACATGTCCCACCTATGACAGATCCAAATCGACATTAGTTGCACCATAATCATTTAGTGTAGCTCTAATAACAGCTAGCACATTTGTACATGATTTTTTTTCCCTTCATTTAAACAAGATTTTTATTTTTCTTCAATTTATTATATCAAAAAATTTTACAATCTTCCATTCCTATTTTTATAAATTATATCTAATAAAGCTAATCTTAATATTAGATTAAATCTAATCTTGTTTACTTATATCCATAAATAGATTAAGATATAGTGCAACAGTAGCAAGTAAAGTCATATTCAAGCCTTCCCTACTCTACTCTTCTTATCATCTTGACTCCAACCAATTGAGTAAGACAGTTATTATGATTTTTAAGATTCACGTTCAAGCGCAGCTTTCTTTTTAGTTATTGAAAAGAACGGAAAATCCTAAATGCCATCTAATTAAACGTTGACATTCATCAATATCAGCAAATAATTATCTTTAGCATAAAGCAAAAAAAAAAAAACAAAACAGAACCGCACTATTAATCTCATTTGTGTCCATCTGACATCATTTTGCTTTTTTAACAAGAATTTGTGATTTTAGGGTAACCTTTAATGCATATAATAAATAGCATTATGTTAGAAGTTATATTAGAAAATACCTTATTCCTGTTAGAAGTTATGAGGATTAGATTTATTTCCTTTCTTTAGATTTATTTTCTTGGATTAGATTTATTTATTTTCCTATTTTATGTCATTTCCTTTATTTCCAAGTGATTATTATGAATTGACTAATTGGAGATATAGGTGTTATATCTTTCCTTTTATATATTTTTTTCTTGTCTTTCCTATTTTAGAATCCATGTAAGGGTATTTATACCCCATTTTCATATCAATAACATAATTCCACCGAATTATGAAAATCAACATAGTATCAGAGCTTTGAAACAAACCCTAAAATTTCCGACGGAAAAGAAGATCTTCTATCGTTGGAAAACATCCTATTCCCAATAGCCAGCAATCTTTCCCCTGTTGCAGGCCCATCCTGAGAAGAAGATCTTCTATCTTTGGAAAACATCCTATTCCCAGTAGCCAGCAATCTTTCCCCTGTTGCAGGCCCATCCTTTACCGAAATCCATCTTGAAGCAGCAACAGATACTGGACAGCAGCATCATGCAGAAACGACAAAAAAAAGCAACAATCAACCATTCTTCTATTCAGTTTTTGTATTCTTCTGACTCTGAAACTCCTCTTCCAACAATCCCTAGCCGCCATAACTCCTTCCTGCAGACCCTAGCCACCAGAACTCTATCCCTACAGGCCGTAGTCACCGGAAACCCTCTTTGCTCTTTGCTTTTTGCTCTTTGCTCATTTAATAGTTGCAGCTTAATTTTACTTTTATACTCGTGGTGACGGTGGTGGAAGAGGAGACATTGCTACTATTTAAAAGGAATGTGATAGCGGATCCCCGACGCTTTCTTGGCTCTTGGAATGCCTCTGGTGATGCCATGACTACGTCGGAGTTACCAGCGGGGACAACGAAGATGGAGCTGCTCTCGAAGAGACGTTCTCTTCCTCCCTCGCCGAGCTACATTCTCTGCAGACTCAAACTCCTTCTTTAGAAATTGTTTCTCCACCCTCTTTAGAAACCATTTCTTCAGCGGCAAGCTGTCGGAGTTCATCGTTATGAGAACCCTAAGAAAGCTCAACCTCAGCTGCAACAAGTTTTCCAGCGAGTTTCTGACATTCCTCAGAATTCTCCAAGCCCTTCGCCTCCTGGATTTAGGGCAAAACTTTTTCTTTGGAGAGATTCTAGATGCTCTATTCAAGAGTTGCTTTAAGACAAGTTCTTTGCACCAATGAAGATCTCATCTATTTCCCTGGGCAACAATTCTTTGTCAGGGAGAATCACGGTTAAGACCTCCACGTACAGGAGCTTGGTGTTTCTCGATCTCGAAAGCAATTACTTCATCTATCTGGAGCCTTTCAATATTCTAGCTCTCACAAACCTAAGCTACTTCAATGCTTCCTTCAACCGCTTCCATAGAGAGATGTAGGAGATCGACAGTTGTGACAATCGAGTAAAACACAGTGACTTGTCCTGGAATGATCTAAGCGGAGATATTTCTCCAAGCATTGCAAGCTGCAGAGGGCTGAGGTCGCTGGATTTGGGATTTAATCGTCTCACCAAGACCATTCAGCCAGAGATTGGATAGCTCGGGTGTCTTTAAATTTTGCGGTTGAAGAGCAGCAACACTACAGGAGCAATTCCGTCGGAAATTGGAGAAATTATGTTGCTTCATTCCTAGACCTTCACAATCCCTAGCTCTCCAACGAGATCCAAATTTCTCTGAGCCAATGTCGGTTTCTCCTCTAGTTGGATGCATCAGGAAACAAACTGCACAGAACTGCTCCATAAACACCTTTTACCTGAGCCGAATCTCCTCTTCCAGAGCAAGTCGAAACTGCTATACCAATCTGAAACTTCCTTTGCAGGTCTCTGTCCAGCTCCTCTCTGCAGAAGGAATCCTCTCACTGATTGTCTCCACCACCATAACTCTTCCCTACAGCCGGAATTCCCACTTTCAAGCCCTCCTTTGATGTTATACCTTACAGCAAGCCCTCTGTCGAAATTTTTTCCTACAACAGGCCTTTCTACAGGGCTTTGTTTTGCAGCTAACCCTTCTCCAGAGTTTTTTTCTAGTAGCAGGTCCTCAGGAATTCTTCCTGCAGCAGACCCTCCTCGTCGAAATTTTTTCCTACAACAGGCCTTTCTCCAGGGCTTTGTTTTGCAGCTAACCCTTCTCCATAGTTTTTTTCTAGTAGCAGGTCCTCAGGAATTCTTCCTGCAGCAGACCCTCCTTCAGAGCATTTTTTCTCTAACAGACCCTCCTCCGAAGCTATTTCCTGCAGCAGGTCTTCCTCCAAAGTTTTTCCTCTTTTTTTTCTACAGGTCATACCCTGCAATTTTCCATGTAGGTTGTCTGCTTCCCTGTAACATTACCTGTAGAAGTTTTCCACCTATCTAAAGACACTACAGAAACTGCAGTCAACTAAAAGTTAGCTTTTCGTATAGGTTGTCTACTTCCCTGCAAACTTTCCAATAGCAATACCTGTAGGAATCTTCCATCCACCTATAGACACTGCAGAAATAGTAGTCAAAGATAACTGTAGTATACTAAGAATATCCCTAAATGCTCTTGGGGTTGATTACCAAGTACGGGATGACTTCGAGTTCTACCTCACAAAGAATCTTCCTCGCTCATTAATTGACAATTTGAAATCCAAGTTGAACATGTTTGTCAACCATATTTCAACTTGAGTGAAGTGTTAGAAATTATATTAGGAAATAAATTATTCATGTTAGAAGTTATAAGTATCAGATTTATTTCCTTGGATTGAATTTATTTTATTTCATATTTTAGATTTATTTCCTTAAAATGGATTTATTTCCTTTCATATTTTAGGTTTTCCCATTTTATGTTGTTTCCTTTATCTGCAAATAATCTTTATGATTTGATTAATTGGATATATAGGTGTTGTATCTTTTCTTCCATGTTATTCCTTTTTCATATCTTTTCTATTCTAGGATACATGTAAGGGTATTTATACCTCCTTTTCACATCAATAATATAATTCCGCTGAATTCTAAAAATCAACACATTAAAATTTATATTACTTTCATAATAAAATCATATTACATGTAAAAATAGCATCGTCAGTTAATGAGAAGAGAACTCAAATACAAACTTGAATTCATAGGTGGCTCCGTAAAAATAGCATCGTCAGTTAATGAGAAGAGAAGAACTCAAATACAAACTTGAATTCATAGGTGGCTCATTTTCATTCACTTCTTATATCCTCTCTATTTCTCTCTTTTCCTCCAAGATCTTTTTTTTATCGATTTTCTCTAAATTCTCTCGCTCCGTCCCCCATTTTCACAAGCACTTTCTTATCTAATTCCTGGATTTATACCTCTCAGTTCTCCATCAAATTCTACTGATGAATTTAATTCATCTTTGAAGCATAATGAGGAGAAAAATATCTGAGGAAGATTATAAAGTTATAGTCTCCCTTCAATGTATTAATCAAAAACTTGTATCAAGAATTCAAATTCAAGATCATTCATTTACCGAGTTAATAGTCTATAAGCCTCAAATAAATAAAAAATCTTCAATTTTGAAATGCAATTCAGAAAAGACATTTCAAAATTCTAATGATTTCATAAAAGATGTGGATGTTATATCGGCACCTGACTGAGAAGCTTTGGTTTGTCATCAGTTGAAAATGTTATTTCATGCATAGGCCTGCAAAAACGTTCAAGGCAACTAATAAATGTCAAAATATCATTCAAGGCTCTGTAATTCCCCTAAAACATAAACCAAGTTAAACAAGCTCATAAAATTGGATAAGAATATACAAAAAAAAAATTATTGAACACAAACAATCTAGTGATCATTTAGGCAGCTGATCATGAATGAGTAAAAATGTATATTAAGGAATAACAAAAGACACGCAAAAGAGATCAAACAGTCTACCACAAAACTTTCTAATTACTAATTATTCTACCCAAAAATATAACCCACGGTCAAAAATATACTGTGAAGTTAATGGAAACCAGGAAGTTCAATGTTAAAATGAAATTGATCAGTATCACGGGACCAAAGGGCTAATGTCAAATTAGAAATCTGTGAAACAAGATTATGAAACTGGAGATGAGACAAATATAAATTTGTGAGGTTCAACATTTACAGAAAAGGTTATACAACCAGCAAACCAATTTGCCCAATCCACAAGACTTCCACCAAGTCGGTTTAGAAAATATTTATGCATGAGAACCTACACCTGCCGTAGCAGGGTGACTATTTCCGAAATTCTAATGATGAACCCAAGCCCCAAAGGAAAGTAAATTGCTCCACCCCATCTCTGGCAACATCAACGAAGTATTAATGCTGGAAGGGCTTTGAAGCATTTGAACACTATTGGATTTTTGAAAGATTTTATTTTATTATTAGTATTTTTTTCTAGATGTTAGAATTATTGATGCATAATTCATGTTTCCTTCTTTTAACAGGGAGAGATGGTTAATTTTATTAGTTTCCTAATGTGGAATGCATCCCCGTCTATATATACTGTAATCATTTTCTATGAAATTAAAGATGAATAATTATTTTTCCACTACTAAAACCTGCATGGTATCAAAGCAGGTTTGCCTTCAATATTGCAATTGAATTAGGTATGCTCGATCGTCCGAGAGACCTACTATTGCGAGTGGCTTTGCTTCGCTTTGCTCATACCTGAAACTAGTGAGGAATGTGTGATGATCTGCTAGCACGACCTTCTTCTGCCAAAGTTTCCTCGCGTGACCTTCAATGTTTTATTGGTGTCACATAATTTGAGACTCCATATTTGAGGGCTCCTCTTTCGCTTCTATTTCTTTGGTGTGTCCTAAGAAATCCGAACTCTCACAATCTACAAAGTTTACCTAGCATCGCTTGATTCAAACCTCAAGATCCGATCGATCCTCTTTCCCTGTTATTTCTCTATTGTCACAGTAGGGAGAACCTTTTTTTTTGTTCAAACCAGTGACTAAATTCGATGTGCATGGGCCATAGATGTTGCTCTGCTCTTCTCAAACTCTTGAGGGTGTCATACAAATTAGAAATGATGACTTGAATTCAAAGAAACACTACCATATTGACAGATTTCAGTGATTCTAAAACGATCTCACCTAGCCCCACAGCTCATAGGTGTATCGAACCGAGTATTTTTCTCACAATTTACCACATTACCTCACAATTACAAAACTTAATGGACACGACTACCTCGAGTTGGCTCAATCAACAAAAATTGGCGACCAAATGGAGACTCAACATTGGATATTTAACTGGAAAAACTTTAAAACCTACTGCTAGCGGCCTAAATCTGAAAAAAATGCAGTCCAAAAATTCTCTGGAAATGGCATGGCTGATCAACTTTATTAAACCTACCATAAGAAAGTCTCATTTATGCATTCCCATCACTCGAGATATCTAGGAAGTAGTTTGAGATCTCTACTCAAATTTGAGAATTCTTCACGATTTTTTTAGTTGAAAACTCAACTTTGAAAATCCAAACAAAATGAATATAAAGTTGCAACGTGTTAAAATGAGTTGGTAACATTATAGCAGAAGTTTGGTCAATGTTATGATATTTGGAAGAATTTGAATGATTATGCTCGCCACATAAGGAGAGAGAAAAACAACAAGGTCTACATGTTATTAGTTGCTCTTAATTAGAGTTTAGATAAAGTTCAAGGGAAAATCCTAGGTAGAAAATCTCTACCCTCAATTCAAGAAGTCTTTTCTGAAGTTAGACGTGACAAGTCGAAAAGAAAAATTATGATGAGAACTCAGCTCTTGCGTCAAAAGGGATTGATATTGACAAAAAAGGACATAAAAATCCATGGTGCGAGCATTGCAAAAAACCATGAATGAAAAAATGGGTTGGAAGCTTCATGATAAACCTGCAAATTGGAAATTAAAATCCAAGTGTGAAGGTCGTGCTCATCGAGCCCCTGCTAAAGAAACATAGAAGTTGTCTACTAACTTGAATGCAGTCTCTTTCACCAAAGAACAACTAGAGCACTTGCACAAATTGTTTTGATCTCCAAAATTGTCTCTGACTCTGTCTTGCTCCTTATTACAGATAGGCAACTTTTTGGTTGTTGTTTTGTTAGGTGTTATTCTTAATTTATCACATTCTTGAATAATTGATTCTCGCACAACTAGTCAGATAACTGATTGCTATAAATTAATTTTCTCATATAGACCTTGTGCAAGCAAAAAAAAGCTCTTTTGGTATTCCGTTAGTGAATTCTTAGTCTTCTAATGTTGACCCTTAGTCTTATGTTGATGGGTCTTTGGTCTTTCCATCCATGGACCCTCCCTAGCTATACCCCTTTGTACTTTTTGCTTGTTGGATTTACTCGAGATTCATGTAGAGGCGTATCTGATATACAAAAACACTCAAATCTTTCATATCACCTAAAAAATACTACAATTTTAACTTTTTAAAATTAAAATACACCTTTAAATGCATAGGTAACGTGCATGAATGCAAAAATAAAAGGTTGTTAGATATGTAAACATATAGGAATTGTGCGGCACCTATGTAAATCTTCCATTATGAATTAAGGAGACATCTCATAAGAATATGAAAGAATGCAAAATAGAATTTGATAAGTCAAATCACACACAAAAACGGCATCATAAATTGCTCAATCTTATTAACAATGCAAGTGTTATGCTACAGAATTTTAATTTATTTTCAACATGACCATTTTATATTTCACAACATGCTTGACGTGTTTTAAGTATACAATATGAGAGTGAGCCTTATTGAGAAGTAGAGTTTTTAGAAAAAGTCAGCCGCACAATCAAACAAACTTTGAGAGGAAGTTTCTCAACTTCTGTTACAATGAATTTCAGGAATCACGATCTATATTTCTAGAGCAAAAGTTTTAAGAAAAAGTCAGCCGCACAATCAAACAAACTTTGAAAGGAAGTTTCTCAACTTCTGTTACAAGGAATTTCAGGAATCACGATCTATATTTCTAGAGCAAAGAGAATTTGATACCTAGTAAAGAAATGCACACTGCCAACTGAAACATTGTCTCCATCTTGCACAATTTGCTTGCTGGCTTCAAGGGCAAGAGCCTCCAGGTTTGGGGATGAGCCAAAAGCAGGAGGAGGATGACTGCAGGACATCATAAATACAGTAATTATAAATGTTCAACACAGAAATGGCATCAGCAAAAGGGTAGAGTAGTAAAAAACAAAAAAACAAAACAATAAACCAGTACTATATGCAAAAAACACAAATAAAAGAGGCATTTACATACATAGCACACAATTTTTATGTATTTACATATCAACACCTAAACATTCACATCACATAAAAATACCACAATCGTTATCTTTTTAAAAGTGAACTACACATTTTCATGCATATGTTTATAAGAAGGTTTTATAAGTATAAATATCAAACTTCGGGTGTTAGCTTTGTAAATACATAAGAATTGTGTGGTATGTATGTAAATTTCCCTAAATAAAAAAGATAATATTCACACTCAAAAAATCTGGGAAGGAATACAAAGAAAGAAGAAAAGCCAACACCTCTGCCTGAAGTAACTTGAGGAGCAATGTGTATCATCTTCCTCATCAGGATCATCTATCTTTCTTTTCTGAAGTGGAGACACCTAACCAAGAAAGACTTTGTGAAGATGCTATTGAATTTTAGATCAATGCGTTGTTTATTCATGCAAAAGCAAGTAGTAACATTATACAGGCAGAAGAAAACCAGCATCCCTTCCAAAATATATTGGAAAACTTTTATTTTGAAATATAGATAAGATCCTACTGGACCAAATACAAATCATGGCATAACTCAAAAACAATAGAGAAGAACTTGCAAATCCTAGGGACGAAAAAGGAAGATTTACATACATACTATGCAATTCCTATGTATTTACATATCGAACATTTAAACTTCAATTTTTACATACATGCGGCCTTAGCTATGCAGGAAAAGGTGTATTTCACTTTTTAAGAGTTAAAATCATGAGGTGTTTTTGATGTGATATGAAAGATTTGGATGGTGTAAATATAAAAAGGAAAATTTAGGTGCAGGAGGTTGGTACGTGTAACTGCCAAAAGAAAAAACCATAAAAGCAGCCAGCAAGATCATGAGGATTAAAGCTTAATAGTTAGCATCATTCCAAGAAAAAAAGGCCCGAGACAAGTGGTAAGCATTTTAAGAACAATAGGCATGTTATCCTATGATTCATAGAAAGTCACCTATCTCTCATGCTAAATCCACTCTTCTATCCAAATGTTGGAGATAGTTCTGCAATGGCCCATGTGCAACCTTTGCTGTCTTGAGGAAAAAAATACATTGATATAAAGTCAAGAGCCTACAGTCGCTTGTAAAAACTAAGAGCTTGTCACTTTAATTTTATGTTTTTTATTTTATTTTTAAATACAAATTAGTTTGTTTTTAAAAAACACTCAAACCATCTAAAAGTTATTTAGAACATTTTAAAAATAACTAAATATATTATAACATATTATACATGTTTTATTTCAAGTAAAACTATGAACAAAATAAAATAAAATTCAAAATTCAAAATTCAAAAATCAAAATCAAAATCAAAATTAAAATAAAAATGATCCTAAATGGCCCCTAAGGATTTGGTTTACTCAAATAAGTCATATGCCACAAAATCATAAAAAAAAAAGCAGAATTGAACCATGTATGATATGATGCAACACACTTAATGCTCGCAAGCCTAGAGAAAAAAATAGTTAGAAGAAAGTTCAAAACATTCCAAATGACAAAGCCTTGAAATTCAAATAAATACCGATAAACATATGAATAATTCACAATAAGTGAGTAATTTCCCTTAAAAACTTCAAAGTATTAACCATTTTGAATGGAGCACTCTTTAAATTTTGACACTTTCTATTTGTTTTTAAATCATAAAATATTTAAGATGCATAATCTAATCAATTTAATACATATTATAATTTATACATCCTATGATCTTCTATTACATTCAAATATTAGTCAATATGATCATAAGTCAAGAGCCGACAGCCTCGCGGCCTGTTTTCCTATGATTCACAGCAAGTTACATATCTCCACATGCTAAAATTCAGTGTGCAAGCCAATGTTGGAGATAGTACTACAATGGCCCATATGTAACTTCTGTTGTGTACAAGGAAAAAAGATGATCTAAAGTCCATAGCTTACGGTCAGTTGCCAAAAACTATGGATTCCGCTTTTCTGAAAAAAAATTATAGGCCACAATATTATCAAAAATATTTCAAATCAAAATTGACACTAGTATACAGTGTAACTATAAATATGATTCAACACAATGCTCGAGCACCTAGAAAAAAACATAATCAAAAGAAAGTTCAAAACATTCCAGATGACGGATCTTTAAAATTTATATAAACAACTATAAGCATATTAATAATTCACAATATGAGTAATTTCCCAACAAGAATTCAAAATAATAACTATATTGAATGGAGCACTCTCAATCTGTTTTTAAATCATAAATTATTTAAGACGCATAACCTAGTCAACTAAGTATATAATCTAATTTATACATTTGGTATGCCATAAAAAAAAATCCCATCATCCGGCACGAAACTCGAGGCATGACAAGAATCCCAAGGCAGACTTGCTGAGTAAGAAATATTCAAATCTCAATAAAAAGTCATTCAGAACTTCGATTTCAGCAAACTTACTGTCAAATTGACCGACTAGACAAGAAGAACCCAATGCTACCAAAATTGGTCCAATCTGAACCAAAGCATCAGAACTTCAATTTCAGCAAACTTACTGTCAAACTGACCGACTAGACAAGAAGAACCTAATGCTACCAAAATTGGTCCAATCTGAACCAAAGCAAGCCCAAATCAAGACAATAAACAACTTTTGAAAGTTTTCTGGCACATTTGGAAGGTTAAAAGAATGTCGATTCTAACGAGTCTATAGTCAAATCAAGCGTCCTGACAAGACAAATCCAACTAGCCCAAGATTATTCAATTGAGACATCATTAAGGCACTCAAATGCTCATCAAATGTCGCCTCATTGAGGGAAGCCCTCTAAACCGTCCAATTAAAGTAATTCATACTTCTGCAATAATTGCACCCAAGACTCTATAAATAGAGCTACACCCCTCTCATAAGGGGGGAGGAGAACTTGAGGCTTGTGAAAAAACTTGAAGTTTTGAAAAAAAAACTGAAGTCCAACACTACTCCTGCCGCCATCGACCACCGCCAATCACCGCTGGTCGCCGTCGAGCATTCATGTCATCGTCAACCACCGCCAACCATTCTTGATTATCGCCAATTATCGTCAACCATCACTGAACGGATGTTGTCAATCGCTATCAGTCGTCGTCATTCGACGTTATAGCTTGGAAAACCTACTCATTTCTCACTTGTGGGAGAAGTGGTTCTGGAACTCTTCAGTTGGGTCAGTTCCCGTGGTTTTTTTTTTTTCGTGGTTTTTTTTTTTGGTTTTCAATATAAAAACGTCTGGTGTCATTATTAGTTATTTTCTCTTTTCTGAGTAGGTGATGAATCTTCGTATCAACTAAGACGATAATCTATTATTCTACTACCGCGAATTTTCTAGCACGCATCAGTTTGACGCCGTCTGTGGGAGGCGAAATTTCATTTGACATTGTCATCAACTCTAAGACACTGAGCCCCTACTTCGTTTTTCAATGATATACAACATCCAACTGGCGAAGGAACCTCCTTCACATCTTGAAGATCAACTCCGAAGCATTCTTCAATGTGGCAGAGCAACCTTCACTGCAGTCTTGAAAGGTCATTCACATTAACGTCTTGGGCATGATTGTAGTTTGGTTATCTTCTCACATCTTATTCAGACAAAATCTTTTACAACTTTCAGGCTAGGGGGAAACCTTCACTGTAATCTCAAAAGATCGTTAACGTTAACGTCCCGGGCACGACTGTGATAGGGCAGTCATCTCACATTTCGTTCGGACAATAATGCATTGAAAATCGCTCCTAAACAGGAGACAATCTTCGTCGCAAATAACGCTTCCTCAGTGCCCTCTCAACGTATT